>NC_081202.1:11087243-11154743 GCF_902713425.1 Acipenser ruthenus
AGAATAATTGCCCATATATTTTCTTTCAGATTTGGCAAAAGATAAATCGGCATAGACTTCTTCTTGTGCAAAGGGAAATACTCACTATAATTACAAAATGCACAGAATTGTGTTCCAAATTTCTAAGTAATTGAAAAAGATATTAGCAGGATTGATCATCTGAGATCAAGCATCTTGTTTCTAAAGGTAATTTAGCCAAGACAGTACTTTTGCTCATCACTGAATTAAATTAGAACTCTAGCATTGTCATACCCTCCCTTAAAAATCTAGAAGGTAGGGAAGTGCAAAGATGGTTAAAGTAGTAGACAGGTCCTTGGTTTATTGTCCCATCATAAGAAAGGAACATCGACTGTATCACCCCAGAGGAAAGATTACAACACAACCTCTTTCAGCACCTGATGTCACTCATTCAAGTACTGACCAGGCCCAACAGCTTCTGATTTATGATTGCAGGCATCATTATCTAGATGTCAAAATATTTGTGTTGAAGGCCTACAGCATTTTTCTACTGAAAGTATAAGAACAGACAACAGCCATAGAACTGATCAGCAAAGTCTATAGGGTTTCTGGTTGGCAGTATAAATTACATTTTTTTTTTTTTTTTAAACTGCTTATAAGAAACAAACGCAGTTTTTGTGATTATCATTTTAAACCGAGAAATGTTTTAATTGTAAATAGTAAGGCCCCATGCACGAAAGTGTGCTCTTCAGTGTCAGGTCCGTGGTGCGTGCTGATGTTGTGTGGTGAGGGAAGTGCTCAGTGCGGTGTGGACTGGTCCGTGGCTGCAGCCCCTTGCTCTCACTCCTCCTCTGTAACAATAAACAAACATGTAATACAAAACAACAAAAACGCAGCTCCGGCCATCTGTCTACTTTTCAGCACAAGGCCCCGTACTCACGTAGCTGCTTCCCCTTTGTACCTAGACACTCTCACACTTGTTAGGACTTGGGACCCTAAAAGATCAGCTTAACCTGATTGTCCACAACCAATGAAAATCGAAATCCTATCGTTTCACTGTCTCCTTCTATCTTGGTTAAATGCTGTGGATTCACATCTCTGGTTGGAGTGTATACTGAAGCATGCGATACAAAACCCACAGGGAAGCAATACTGACTGAACAGGGACAGAAACAAGTTAAGGATGTATGTAATAGCTACATGAGAGCGGAGGGAAATCTTTAGTTGTGATTACTGTTACTGTTGTGGCTGCAGTTTTACCAAAAGCAGGCAGAAGATATGCCATTCCTCCATAAAGGAAGCTTTAGCAAAACTGAATAAAGCCTAATTAGCATTTGCATTAGTTTGTGATAATTGCATTAAATGAAAAAGCCCCCCCAAAATATAAAGACAACCAGTAAAATCAACAGCAAAAACATAATAAATAAAAAACAAAGCATAGTTTATACTATGCACTGGGGAAAAACAACCAAAATTACGGTAAATTGTTCTGTAAAAATTAACCCATACTGTATAACAATGAAAAATGATTCCTTAGTTTATTTACTTGATGTGTGAATAAAAACAAATAAATAGAAACAATCAGGAATATGTAAAAAAACAAACAAAAAAAAAAAAAAAACTGTGATGTAAACAACATAGAATACAGCAAAGGTAAAGTAACGTGTTTCTTGTTAACACTGCAGCGGGTTCTGTAACACACAAGTTCAACAATATATAAAATATAACAAGCAAAAGCAGCTAAAAGGCCCGAGTGTTTTGGATGGAGGGTTAACTAAACATGGATAAAGAGCCTGGGAAGAAGAAGAAAAAAGCACCAATGTATTAATGGAAGTTGAAACATAAAATAAATAACATTCCCAGAACCCACTGGGGAAAAGCAATTACTGGTTCAGCTATGGTCAAAAATTAGCAGAGCATTTTAAGAAACTAGCTGTTTGAGATACAATGATAATGTTACATTATTTAATACATGTACATAAAACAAAATAATAAGATCAGGGAGAATCCATGTTGTTAATATATGGAGTTACAGCCTCAAGATCACAGAATTCTGTTCTACATGCCTGTAGTAAATACTAATGAATGGTAAAAATTGCTACATACAGTTGTTCTACCTGTGTTGTGAAGTGTATCTGGAAATTAATTTAATTGATTTGAAAAAACACACAGTACGTTCCTTTCTACAAAGTTAAAAGGATGGTATACTAGAGATCTTTTATTCAGACCACATTTTCTTTCACTCACCCTCCTTATCTTCCCAGGAGCCCCAAGTGACACTTGAAATACACTAATTTATGTTACATTATAGAGTAAATTCCCCCAGTTGGAGCTCTGAATAACAAAGACATAAGGTGGGTGGGTTTAGGTTAAAAATTATTATAGTAAAGCTGTTTCAGAGATTAATATTTTTCAAATACACCAGTTTCTGAACTTACTTTTTACATATGCCAATTGTACCATTCAACCTATTTATATATGGCACCTGGGTTTTACGTATCATTCGCATATGCCCAGGGCCGCCGAGCCTTCATGGGCCCCGGGGAGGATTTGGCATGTGGGCCACCCCACCCCATTATGATGAGTGATCAAATGAAGTGGTAGCTTCAGTGATAGGCAATAGATGGACAATTGCATATCATCTTGCAGTGTGTTTATATTGCCGTAGCCTACTAGCCTATTGTTTTGAATGATATTATGACTGGATTATGTATAGATATTGTAAGGTTCTGTAACAGTAGTCACAGTCGACGCTGGTTTTGCTTCTGTATTTTTTGCGGGTCTGTAATTTTTTTAAAAGCAAACATTTTCAAAAGGACAAAAGGCCACAATGGTGAAAGACCTATACGCATCAGATGCATTTAACCCTGTTCATGAATGTTTTATGCACAAACAACCATCCCTTGTCCAAGACATACAGTCTTGTAAACAAGTCAGACTTCTATACATGTATACAAAGTACATTTTAACCGTTAAATTAATCTGTATGTTTTTTGCCAGCTCCGTTGCCCAGGTGAGGTCAACACATACCACCGCGCTCAATTTCCAAATTTCTCTTTGAACTCATCTGTGCGTTGACGAGTAAAATAAATAAATACACAGGTAGCTTTTTGCAAACTAAACATTTCAGTAAAAAAAAAAAAACTGGTATGAAAGGTAGCTGACTCTTACCTTCAATAAACCTCACACCATAGACACACACATACGTTGCTGTTACCCTACTCGGAGACAAAAGCATGATAAAAAAAAAATCTTAAATATTTTCGAGCACTGCATAACCCTTAACCTGTGAAAGCACGTTGATGGATAAGTCATTAACAAACGTGCTTGGTTGGCTTTACACAAGCGGTTTTAAGCAGTACTTTTGTAGCTGGGATGCTTATTCAGTAAAAATATGCCCTACTGTGACCAAATGAGTTGGTTCAATTCAACACAAATAATGTCCAAAAAATACACACTGCTCACCCTCCTTTCGAAGGTCCAAACTTCACTACAGTACAGAAATGAGAAATAACATTAAAACCGACAGAGCAACTTATTCAACAAATCCACACTTCAATTAAAAATTACTATAAAATGCTCTCGTAGAGGCATAATGTGACAGTGCAAGTCATACACAATGTTTCTCTATATATTTTAAATATTGAATTTCAAATAAATGAATAGTGTTTTGACAGTGCCTGCCTGTACATTAGACTACCACAGAAGCACATTGGTTCAGTGTACAGTTCTTTAGAGTCTGCAGTGTAGTGTAGCACAACGCAAATGGTCCTGCTGAGGGCTGGTGTTACTTTTTGTTTTCTTTTAAAATTTTGAAATGTTTGGTATTGATTGACCAGACTATATATATATATATATATATATATATATATATATATATATATATACAGTGCCTTGCGAAAGTATTCGGCCCCCTTGAACTTTGCGACCTTTTGCCACATTTCAGGCTTCAAACATAAAGATATGAAACTGTAAATTTTTGTGAAGAATGGACACAATCATGAAGTGGAACGAAATTTATTGGATATTTCAAACTTTTTTAACAAATAAAAAACTGAAAAATTGGGCGTGCAGAATTATTCAGCCCCTTTACTTTCAGTGCAGCAAACTCTCTCCAGAAGTTCAGTGAGGATCTCTGAATGATCCAATGTTGACCTAAATGACTAATGATGATAAATAGAATCCACCTGTGTGTAATCAAGTCTCCGTATAAATGCACCTGCACTGTGATAGTCTCAGAGGTCCGTTTAAAGCGCAGAGAGCATCATGAAGAACAAGGAACACACCAGGCAGGTCCGAGATACTGTTGTGGAGAAGTTTAAAGCCAGATTTGGATACAAAAAGATTTCCCAAGCTTTAAACATCCCAAGGAGCACTGTGCAAGCGATAATATTGAAATGGAAGGAGTATCGGACCACTGCAAATCTACCAAGACCTGGCCGTCCCTCTAAACTTTCAGCTCATACAAGGAGAAGACTGATCAGAGATGCAGCCAAGAGGCCCATGATCACTCTGGATGAACTGCAGAGATCTACAGCTGAGGTGGGAGACTCTGTCCATAGGACAACAATCAGTCGTATACTGCACAAATCTGGCCTTTATGGAAGAGTGGCAAGAAGAAAGCCATTTCTTAAAGATATCCATAAAAAGTGTCGTTTACAGTTTGCCACAAGCCACCTGGGAGACACACCAAACATGTGGAAGAAGGTGCTCTGGTCAGATGAAACCAAAATCGAACTTTTTGGCAACAATGCAAAACGTTATGTTTGGCTTAAAAGCAACACAGCTCATCACCCTGAACACACCATCCCCACTGTCAAACATGGTGGTGGCAGCATCATGGTTTGGGCCTGCTTTTCTTCAGCAGGGACAGGGAAGATGGTTAAAATTGATGGGAAGATGGATGGAGCCAAATACAGGACCATTCTGGAAGAAAACCTGATGGAGTCTGCAAAAGACCTGAGACTGGGACGGAGATTTGTCTTCCAACAAGACAATGATCCAAAACATAAAGCAAAATCTACAATGGAATGGTTCACAAATAAACATATCCAGGTGTTAGAATGGCCAAGTCAAAGTCCAGACCTGAATCCAATCGAGAATCTGTGGAAAGAACTGAAAACTGCTGTTCACAAATGCTCTCCATCCAACCTCACTGAGCTCGAGCTGTTTTGCAAGGAGGAATTGGCAAAAATGTCAGTCTCTCGATGTCCAAAACTGATAGAGACATACCCCAAGCGACTTACAGCTGTAATCGCAGCAAAAGGTGGCGCTACAAAGTATTAACTTAAGGGGGCTGAATAATTTTGCACGCCCAATTTTTCAGTTTTTCTATTTGTTAAAGTTTGAAATATCCAATAAATTTCGTTCCACTTCATGATTGTGTCCCACTTGTTGTTGATTCTTCACAAAAAATTACAGTTTCATATCTTTATGTTTGAAGCCTGAAATGTGGCAAAAGGTCGCAGAGTTCAAGGGGGCCGAATACTTTCGCAAGGCACTGTATATATATATATATATATATATATATATATATATATATATATATATATATATATATATATATATATATATATATATATATAATATTTTTTTTTTTTTTTTTTTTTTGCCTTGTCCAGGGCCCCTTTGGGGAAGGGGGCCCCGGGGAAATATCCCTGGCCTCCTCGTCCTCTCGGTGGGCCTGCATATGCCCCCTGGAGCGTTTTTGTAATTTATATAATACAACAGCATAGTTGGTTTTACAATGAAGAAAACTGTATAGTTTTATAAGATTTGGTCAAAATTGTTCTAAACTCCCGATTTTTGATGAAGGGGCAAAATGTGTTTGCTCCTGATTTTGATGAAAAAACATGGGACAAATGGGAGCAAACTGCCTTTGCCCTGCGATGCAATTTTGGGGACATACTTTGCCCCGTCCTTTTCCGTCTGTGTTCGTGCCAGTGGTCGGCATAACTTTCAGGGTGTGGCCTCATTTGTATGTTGGCTTTGAGCGATTTCGATGACGATGCAGATAGGGGTGACTGTCTCAAACAAACCGGTGAGGGGAGGCTTATTTGAAATGCAGACGCTGTCGATCCCATTAGGAAACATCATGAAGGGGCGGCGCAATCCAGCACAAACATAATGCACAAACTCGATGTATACTCTTTGTACGTATATAATTTCACCAAAACTAAATGTATTGTTGGGATGTTTGATTTGTTAACTGATACAAAGTCCATCACAGAAGATTATCTATGCACTTACAATTATTATACAGTGCACAGATTTGTTGATTTTATGTGTTTATTCATTATTTTATTTTTGTATGTAAAGAGCTTTTAAAAAAAAAAAAAATGTGGGCAGCCAATCAAGATAAAGTTCAGAGGTTATATAGATAGGTAGCGCATGAAGGTACTGTATCCATTGCCTCATGTTCAAAGGCAAGGACATAGCTAATGTTGCTGTTTCTGAAAAATGTTTTGAATTTCAACATACATATCTCATCTTAAGCATAACAGAACCAAGATAAACAAAGAAACAAACTAAATGTCTGTGTTTTTCTTGACAGGAAAAAAAATGGGATTGATGTTGCCTTAGCAAAGGGCTGTAGACTGAGATAAGAGGCAGACACACTGAGGCCAACTTGTGCTGGTAAGTCAACCAAAAAAAAACAAAAAACATTATATCTCCCCTCTCTCTCTCTCTCTCTCTCTCTCATATTTATATATATATATATATATATATATATATATATAAATATATATATATATATATATAAATATATATATATACTGTATGTCGCGGGAAGGCAGTGTTTATGATAAGAACCTATGCAATAGTCGGCCTGCCCGCAAACAGCCAAGTAAGATCAATTTATGCCTGTGCCCAAATTACTTTGAGACCCCTGTGATAGATCTTAACAATGAATAGACTGCGTATGAAAAAAAAAAATTCTGTAGGTTCATATTTTCAAGATTATGCTATACAAAGTTAAATATATTACATTAATTGCAGACATCAGTGTGTCTTATTAGGTCTTCTGTTTGGTTTTTATTAATTTCTTTTTTTCGGTGCTTATATTTTTAGCTATTTGAGTTTTATGTAAATCGCTTTTTTTATATACTGTATGAAATGTATTGCTTTCGGTTACTTTCCAAAATGCTTGGTGTTTTTTTTTTTTATGTCACAATTGTAGTAACTCAGCAGTACTTGCACACTTAAGCCTCTTTCACACATAAATGCCGCTACTGAGCAGTCTGAGACGTTTAAAAAAAATCTTTAAAATACCCATTGACACAGCACGAAATTGCTCAATCCATGCCAGTATAATACCGTCATAACCCTTTCACACAGTCAAATGGATCATGTGAGTACAACTTTCAAACCTATCGGTCAACCGATTGTTTTCATGGCAACCGCAATTTACTACCACACTGCAATTTACTACCTCGTTCTTGATCAGCCATTGTATTTGAAAAAAAAAGAAAGCATGTAACACAAAAATACCCAACACGTCTGATATACATACATGCAGTCACGTGGGATGCTGACTTTCATTCCACGGCCACTATAACGCCGCAGTACCGACATAGCATTTCACACAGTAGTTAAGACTGTTCAGTGCCGTCTGTGAACCACCTCGCGAGGTGGTTCAGAGACGGCATAAAATATGACAGCTCTGTGGTAGTATAGACAATTCACACAGACCAAAATGCCACATCAGTGCCGGTTCTGAGCCGTCATAACTTGTCTGTGTGAAAGATGTATATGTTGTACATTTTATTTCCTTCGCTGTCTTCCACAAAAAAATCTTTATGGTCACTGGCACATTCTTATGGGGTGTTTGTGTGTCTGAGAATTTTTTTACATTTCGCCTCAATTTGCAATTCTGTTTTAAATTATCACTATCTAACTGTAATATAGCTTTAAATCCCGCGAACAAGCCGTCTACTGTAATTGTAATCTCGTTTTTAAATCTTGCAAGCAGAATCTCCAATAGAAATGTAACATTTGCTGCCACTCAGTAATTGGGATGGGTTTAAAGTATTCAGAACGAATCAGGAAGGAGAGACATTGCTCAACTGCATGGAAAGGTAGGTTTTTTGTTTTTTTTAGTTTTTTAATTTTTCAAAATGGGAAAGCGGTGAAGTCAACATGAATTGAGTAACCATTTCCAGTGGTTTTCTGGTGTTTATTGGTTACACCAATTTCATTTTTTTTGTACCTGGGGGGGGGGGGGGGGGGGAGGTTTTTACTGGTTAAAACCAAAAATCGGAAACCCCAGTTATAATTCGGTGAGCAGTTTTTTACTGTGTGGCGGAGTGTCCCGCCTCTATGTATTATTATTTGTATTTTTGTTTGCGGCGCGGGTAAAAGCGCCGCGTCTTTTATTATTATATTTAAAAACCCTGTGAGGATGCATGGCTGATCAGCTACTGATTATTTATTTAAATAGCTGACAGTCATGCATCCTTACCAAACGCGTGCAGACTCTGGCCGGGGGATAATAAGATAATTACCAACTAGTTAAATCCCTCAGCCAGAGTATATAAACCAGCAGCTCTCTGCACTCGGGGTTGGGGTGTTGGAGTAGAGAGTACGGGGAGCGGAGAGAAGGAATAACATTTAAAAAAACAATTGCTAATACGTGCTGGATTATCCAGCACGGCACTTACTTGTTTGTTTATTTATTCGTTTGGCCCTCGTGCCCTTTTGTTTGTATTTTGTTTAAATCTTTTGTTTGTTTATTATTAAATACGCTGAGTGCTTTTGCACTCGGTTTCACCCGCCCATCCACTGTTTTGGAGTCAGTTACTTCCTGGTCCGTGACGTCATCCACCACACCACTGCGAGCCAGACTGCCACATACAGGTTGACTGAGATGACTGATGTGACATTCTGCAGGACTGCCTCACTGACTGTCTTTCTGGGAGACTGGAGAAGTTAAACTAGTGTTGAGAAGAGACATAGGTAACGCGTTAGGAGGAATACAAAACAAAGGTGCAGAGTGCGATTTATTATACTATGGGAAACGGTGATTTCAAACGCCAGCTTCACTTACCAAAGTGTATAAAACATGTAAATAAGCAGTTTTATATTTTTAGTTTTTCAAACTGCACTTAAAATAACTTTAAAAAAAAAAAAAAAAAAAGTACTCTAAACATATAGCCATTTTATAAGCACATGTAACCAAACTGGATTTTTAAGTGGTACAAAAGTACAAAAAAGTGTTCTTTTAGTAGAACCGAATATCCTAGTTTAGTTTTTAATGTTAAGGATGCCGTAAGGGTAACTTTCTTTTATAATTTGATTTTAATTGGGTATTTTGAATTACTTACTCAAAAACACAAACCTGCACTCAAAATAAAATTACAAAATAATTACAAAATAAGTTTCCCATACTTTTATTCTTTTACATGTTTGTTTTTACATTTTTCTTTAGGATATAAACAAACAGTTCATATGCACTTGAAAATCAACTCTGCAGTCATGACTGTGTGACGTTGTCACGCGAATACATCGTGAAACAGCAAAAGGACGTCCTTTGGTCAGCGCAACTTTAACGGCAGGGTCAATCGCTTTTTTATAAAAATAGCTGTAAAAACCCATGTAAGCCAGAGCAGGAGTCGTGCTTGTGGCTCACGAGGTTTCAGCAGTCAAGATCCCGTTCTTCTGACTTAATATCACGTAATCTCCAGCAGAAAGGCTGTACAAAACATTGACACCCCCCCCCCCCCCTCCCCCCAACACACAGACACACACACACACACACACACTGTACATTTATGGACTACTTCAACACTAGAACAGCCGACAGCAGTCATTATCACGGTACATTTTAAACATCATCATTATTAAAATGAAAAACAAACTATTGGATAAAACTCAAAAGTTTTATTCAAGCACATCATGTCAAACATCTGCACAGCCTAAATGCCATATTTAAATGAACAATTAAACATACAAAGGTTTATTTTCTAACTCACCACATATAAGGCACTACTTCAAAAAATGAAAATCTATAGTAAAATAAACGTTTCAAAAGAAACTAGTGTGTAAACTGGTATATGCACATACAAAACTGTACAAACAAAAGTAGATTTTAATCTAAAACGGAAGTAACATATGCTTTATCTTGCGTGTGTGTCACTCGCAGCACATCCAGTTTGATCCAGATTGATCTGTGGCAGCCTGGTTGCAGCTTTGTGGTTTTGTGATTGAAATGTTTCTGCTGAAACGCTGTGACTAGATTCAAGATGAAATCTCTCCTACCTTGTACAAAACAAAGGAATTGATGGCTGCCAGGTCCAGTAGAGATAACAGGCTTGTATATGTTTAAAATTGAATATTGTAGATTATTATTATTATTGTTGTTATTATTATTATTTATTTCTTAGCAGACACCCTTATCCAGGGCGACTTAAAATTGTTACAGGATATCACATTAAAAACATGTATTGTAAAAGGCAGTTCTAGTGTTAATGAAATGTAACTTTTAGATGTTCCACAAACACACACACACACACAAATATAAATTCTAAGTAGTAAAACTTGTAGAAATTATATTTTATATAATTTGTGTGTGTTGCTAAGGTAACCAGACAAACAAGTAGCTAATGCGTGGCGTAATTCAGAATGTGCGCGACAAGATGTGGACTCATTTCTCTTGTTAAATGTTTTTATCTTCATGGCAACACATGAAGCTCTCCTCACGATATTCAGAGTCGTTCTTTTTCTACTTAGTAAGCACACACGGACATTTAAATATCCCCTTCCTTAAATGACTATGAATTGAGTAATCTGCATAGGTATGGCCGATTTTTTTTTTTTTTTTTTTTTTTTTTTTTTCTTCTCTCCTAAATCAGAACTGCATAGCAACGCATTTCCTGAAAAGTAAGGCAAACAGGTCATGAGGAAAACGGTCATGACTTGTGCATGTAAACGCCACCAATGTTCGCTTTTGTGTACGAGGTACCTGAACTGAAGAACAGCTCCGTGTAAGTAGATTTTCTTTTTTTTTGTATTAAGTTTATTATTTAGGCTACTAGAAATACCCATGACACGACATGGTCTACCGCTGGTAATTTAAAGCTTTACAGCCACAGCACACGACCCTGAGATTAATAGTCTCGAAAAAATATAGAAGAAATACTGAGGAACTCAATTTTAATATTCTAAAGGCCTCCGAATTAACTATTTCAACTGAGATAATGAAGCCTGACGGCTACTAAACTACACATGGAATTCCAAGCAAACCGCATCACTCAAGGAATATTGAGGAAAACATTTATATTCATTAGCAACAAAAACTAGTTCTGCATAAAATCACATAGCAATAGAACCCTCGTTTAGAGTGCTTTACCGTCTGGTAAGGCCCTTCTCGTCATGCTAAATTTAACTGTACGAGGTGGGCTTTACAAGACGATAAAGCCCCCTTCTTTGGGTTCTATTGCTTAAGTGACATAATGTTATAGACATATTATGTCTGACTGTCGTGCATCATTGTGATTAAGACTGGGTATTAAAATTCTGCAATAATTCTATTCCTTAGATTTGTTTTTATTTTCAAGACGACCCTTATTTTGGTGTTTTCACTGACTAAAATAAATAAAAAGTATTAACTTGTACATGCATTCTTACAAAACATGAAAGCTATATGGAACAACAGCTATTAGGTTGAATCAGTGTTGATATTGCAGGCTTTTAGCCTCATTCAGATAAGTTGAATAACAGTATCTCTTAGAGGTCTCAACTACACAAGGTTGACAACTAAGAAACGTTCACATCATAGAGCTATATGTCAAGTTATAATTTATCTAATGAAGACTCTTCAAAGGAATATTGGCAGTAATATAAATACTCACATGAAAGTTCTAAAAATCATGTATATTTGTGATTTCAAAAATACCACTAAAAACCTCCTTCAGACTGAAACTTGAATCATTCCTTTTTTATTCTAAATTACTGTGAATCATAGTGCATAATATACTGTATCGGCAGTGCTACTAATTTAAATCTAGCTTTTGAGGTTCTACTTATTGCAACTGCAAGACACATCCCAAGTAAAGCCTCCTGTATCTTCTGAAGATCATATGTATAGAAAATAGTTCAAATGGAACTAGTTTGTATTATTATTTCTTATTCAGGTATTGATAGTCTTCCTGTTTGAAATTAGCTTTTTCTTTAGCATTCGGAAAGGTTCCTGAAGTGCCTTCCAATGGTTCTACATTTTGGCTCAAGACATGATGACTATATAAAAATGAACGGAATAAAAAAAAAAGTCTTGCACTGCCCCTATTTTAAATACCCTCTTCTGATTCATTACTGTTTGGAGGTAATGTGGAAGGGGATGAAGATCGAGACAGGTGTGTTTTAATCCTTTTTCATGTGCAAACCTCATCATAAATTCCGTGCCAGGGATCAGTCAGTGGTCAATCCTCATACAGAGTCACCCAGAACATTTAGATATAAGCCCCTTGAACAAAAAACATTTTCACCAAAGCTACACTTTTTTTTTTTTTTAAAGCCTGATACTTATCAAGACCCCTTCTCTGCCTCTTATTTTTTTCATAATTGTCTTTTTTGTTCCCAGGAGCCTAGCCAAGTTTCTTCAGCACATTTATAAACAATTGGGTTACTCTCCAGGTCATGCATGGGCTAATGCCTTCATCAGTGTCTTAACACTGATTTGAAGGTATTCACTGAAGCATTTGTCATACTTTCTTACAGTTTTTACCTCCCAGCATTTTTAGGATTTAGTATTTTTTAAATGCTGTAAAACTACCAACATGCCATTTACAGGTCTCGGTGAAATATTAGAAAGCATCATATGAGTTTTCGTTAGAAATGTAGTCATTAGTTAATAAGGTCACACCTAAGGAAGGCCGTATTATAATTTAAAAAATGTTGATTTGCTGTTTCTGTCCGAACCCATCATTTTCACTCCTACAAAAACTACAGTAAACTTTTCACTACATGTATTTAACCATTTGTGCCCAGTGGAGCAACATGGACCAGAATTTAAGTTGGAGCTTTACTTTTTTTGTCTTAAATTGTGCACTTCAACTGTAACATTTTTCTGGGGGAAAACTGAATTTTATTTTGTGTTTAATACCAAAGGTATGCATGTGGTGGTAACCACTAATGCATCCTTACTTGGAAAAAGAGAGGACGTTTGTATAGGTTAAACCATTACCATGGGGCTGTGTGACAAGAATGGCTGAGTGGGTGACGTCAGACCAGAAGACAGGAACACAAACGACAGAGAGATGTGGAGTTTGGTGGAGCTGAGCGAATGCTTTCGCTCAGCATTTAATGAATAAACAGACAGAAAATAAACGTTTGTAACAAAACACAAAAAACAGGACACGGCACTTGCGCCAAAATAAACAGACATACAAAACGACTAACCACTAAACAGACGGTGCAGGACAGACGAACAAACACGGTGAGTGAAAACACTTATCTTTACGATTTTACTTTACTTTTACTTTATAATACCCTCCGTCTCCTAACCCGTTCTCCACTCACCGAACACCAACCCCCAGTGAGTGAAAACATGCAGCTTTTATGCAGTTGTACCGAGATTCGATTGCTAGTCAATCATTCAATTGGAATCTCGGTACAACTGCACGTGAATTAATTAAAGTGCAATTCCCCGTGCTCACATATTACTTTTTACTTGCACGTGATGTGATGTGCCATCCCCGTGCCTAAATACAAATATACAATTTACACACACGTGAAACACAGACCGCTTATATCCCGTGTACCAATGCCTATACACCAACATTTACACACAACACGTAACATATAACACACACAGGGGGGGCACTTTGCCACATATACCCCCCCTTGTGCAACGCACACATGGCCTCAACGGCCACCTCCCCCCTTAAATACCCAGCAGTCCAGGCAAAAGTCTCGGGCTGGGAAGGGAGGCTTCAGTGGGCCCATGGCTGGAAATGCTGTCAGCTCCCCTGCCGGTAGTGGCACGGCTGACAGCATGCTGGTCCCGTCCTGCAGCGAAAAAGCTGCGGGGGCAGGTGGTCCCCCGACCTCCCCCTTCATAGCCGGCAGCTCCCTCCTGTGGGGCTCCGGCCACAAGAACTCCTGCAGCGAAACTGCTGCTGGGGAAAGTGGTCTCCAGACCTCCTCCCCCTTCTTCGTGGCCGGCAGCTCCCCTTTCTGGGGCTCCGGCCACCGTACTCCCTGCGGAGGTACGGGCAGCAGAGGCAGCTCCAGCTCCTCTGCTCCTGGCGGTGGTGGAGGCAGAGGCAGCTCCAGCTCCTCTGCTCCTGGCGGTGGTGGAGGCAGAGGCAGCTCCAGCTCCTCTGCTCCTGGCGGTGGTGGAGGCAGAGGCAGCTCCAGCTCCTCTGCTCCTGGCGGTGGTGGAGGCAGAGGCAGCTCCAGCTCCTCTGCTCCTTGCGGTGGTGGTGGCGGAGGCAGAGGCAGCTCCTGCTCCTCTGCTCCTTGCAGTGGTGGTGGCGGAGGCAGAGGCAGCTCCTGCTCCTCTGCTCCTGGAGATGGTGGAGGCAGAGGCAGCTCCTGCTCCTCTGCTCCTTGCGGTGGTGGTGGCGGAGGCAGCGGCAGCTCCTGCTCCTCTGCTCCTTGCGGTGGTGGTGGTGGAGGCAGAGGCAGCTCCAGCTCCTCTGCTCCTGGCGGTGGTGGAGGCAGAGGCAGCTCCAGCTCCTCTGCTCCTGGCGGTGGTGGAGGCAGAGGCAGCTCCTGCTCCTCTGCTCCTTGCAGTGGTGGTGGCGGAGGCAGAGGCAGCTCCTGCTCCTCTGCTCCTGGAGATGGTGGAGGCAGCGGCAGCTCCTGCTCCTCTGCTCCTTGCGGTGGTGGTGGCGGTGGAGGCAGAGGCAGCTGCTGCTCCTCTCCCTCAGGTGGTGGAGGCAGAGGCAGCTCCTGCTCCTCTCCCTCGGGTGGTGGAGGCAGAGGCAGCTCCTGCTCCTCTCCCTCGGGTGGTGGAGGCAGATCCTGCTCCTCTCCCTCGGGTGGTGGTGGAGGCAGAGGCAGCTCCTGCTCCTCTCCCTCGGGTGGTGGTGGAGGCAGAGGCAGCTCCTGCTCCTCTCCCTCGGGTGGTGGTGGAGGCGCTGCCGGCTCCTCCGACAGCGGGGGTAGGGCTGGTGGCGCTGCCGGCTCCTCCGACAGCGGGGGTAGAGCTGGTGGCGGGCGTCTCCGCTGGGCTCCCTTCAGCAGCAAAAACAGCGGCTGCTGTGGAGCCTGAGCTTCACGCCCTCGTCCCTCCCAAAAAAAAATAGGGGTTTGGGCCTTCAGCTCCTCCCCTCCGGACACAGGACGCACCGACTCCTCCCTCTCGGGCCGTGGACGCACCGACTCCTCCCTCTCGGGCCGTGGACGCACCGACTCCTCCCTCTCGGGCCGTGGACGCACTGACTCCTCCCTCTTGGGACGTGGACGCACCGACTCCTCCCTCTTGGGACGTGGACGCACCGACTCCTCCCTCTTGGGCTGTGGACGTTCGGGCTCCTCCCTCTTGGGCTGTGGACGTTCGGGCTCCTCCCACTCGGGCTGTGGACGTTCGGGCTCCTCCCACTCGGGCTGTGGACGTTCGGGCTCCTCCCACTTAGGCGCAGGACGTTCGGGCTCCTCCCACTCAGGCGCAGGACGTTCGGGCTCCTCCTCCCCTGGCTCCTGCTCTGGGCAGTCCTCGTCCTCATGCCCATATGCAATGCACATGGTGCACCACCTTGGCTCCCTCTGCTTCCTCCTCATTTTTCCCCCTCTCTGCCTCCTTCTGCTCACCTTCCTCCTTTGGGCTGGTTCCTCCTCCTCTTCCTGGAAGGGGCAGACAGCCACCGTGTGCCCATACACCCCGCAGGCAAGGCACCAACCTTGGTCCTCCAACCTGCCGAGGAGATCCTCCAGCTCACTGCAGCCGTCTCTCCAGTTCCAGCCTTCCATTTTTATTTTTTTTTTATTTTTTTTTTTTTATTTACTTTTCCACAAAAAAAAACTGCGGTTCCCGCTCTGGCCTGAGCCCTGGAGGCGCTGTTGTCCCGGTTCTGACACCACGTGTGACAGGAACGGCTGAGTGGTCTGACGTCACGGCAGAAGAAGGGACAACAAAAACAAAAAAGGTATTGTGCAGTGGCGCGGGCGCCGTTTTATTTAATGAATCCAAAAATAAATAAAATATTTAAACAGAAAACACTCGCTCACAGAGCAAAATAAATAATTAAACAAAAAGAAAGCACTAACACAAAAACACAGGTCAGGCTGGGCAGATCGCCGTCACTGTTCCTGTTTACTGTTAGTTTCGTTTTAATCCTCTCGCTCTCCGTCTCTCTACTCCAAACACCCACCCCCAGTGAGTGAAAACATGCAGCTTTTATGCAGTTGTACCGAGATTCGATTGCTAGTCAATCATTCAATTGGAATCTCGGTACAACTGCACGTGAATTAATTAAAGTGCAATTCCCCGTGCTCACATATTACTTTTTACTTGCACGTGATGTGATGTGCCATCCCCGTGCCTAAATACAAATATACAATTTACACACACGTGAAACACAGACCGCTTATATCCCGTGTACCAATGCCTATACACCAACATTTACACACAACACGTAACATATAACACACACAGGGGGGGCACTTTGCCACAGGCTGCTATTACAATAGGGAATCTCTGCTTCACATTTTCTTACTAGAGAAGAAAACTGACTCAATAAGATTATTGATCCGAAAAGACACTATGCTAATCAACATCAATGGCCAGGGAAGCAGCAGATCGCAACCCTCCAGGGGAAACTTCTCATCAGCTTTGACTGTAGCCGGAAAGGTCTTTTGTATTCAGGTGCCCTGGACAAGGAGGAAAAACTACCTTCAAGTCAAAACATGTTATCCCTTCAAAAAGGTATCAGATCAGCTAAGCAAACTTGATATTCAGAGTGCATTTACATACTGCAGATACATAACATTAAGAAGTCTTTTTAAAAAATAAAAAAAAATAATTGTGTCTGTTTAACTTGTTGGGAGTTTGGCAGTCTCTCTTACTTTTCCCATGCCTTCCAAACCCCCCCCTCATCCACCCAAATTTATTCAGTGATGCCATCAGCACTGAGATACTGTATTTCCATGTTCTACTTCTGTTTTTATGAAGGGAGAAAATCCTAGCAAAGAACTTGTACTCAATACTCAACCAGAATTCACAAATCCCTAGTATTCTCTGTTTGGCTATTGAACCCAAAAATGTTGGGATTCAATTATGTCATTCAGCAAATCCTCTGATCCTTGGTAACAAATTGAAAGCTAGGAGTAAAACTATGTGTACCCTTCTGTGCCTTTTGCAACTTTTGTTTTGAATCAATTTTAACATCTCTCTTTATTTTTTATTTTTTTTAGCTTTCTATAATGGCTAGAATAATCATATGGTGGATTTCTGTCACATGTTTACTTTTGTTTTATTCACGAAAGCCTTTTTTACCTGGATGAAGACATTTATATTTTATTTTTTTTTCAGAAATGTATACTGTAGGTTCACAGGGTTGGTACTAGTTTTGTTTTAATCTGTGAACATTAACAGCTGGTTTCACAAATCCCAATTAGCACTAATCTTGGACTACCTTACCTGAAGTAACATTCGATAGTCCCAAGATCAGTGCTAACCGGGGTCTGTGAAACCACCTGTAAATGTTTACCTAAGATTCAGTGGCAGATGGTGGGGCAGAAAAAAGACAGAGGGCTTGGGGGTCCCATTACGCTCCCAGCAACAGTAGAATCTTATTGTATTCTGACTGACTACTTTCTTCTTTGTCTTCTTCCTTCATCCAAGGTGACTTACAGGTGTTAGAGGGCAGTACTGTATGGAGTTACAATGCAAGATTAATATTTTTGCCTTTTAAAATCACATTACGCCAAAGTGGAATATTATATTGTCCAAACCTAGGTAATAATGATTGGTTGTTCTCCACCATTGTACTAACAATCCTGAGGTGTAATGAAAAATTAGACACTGTTGTGGTATTTATTTCAAAACGCAGCTGACGATATTCGGTGCCACGCTGTGCTGTAGGTTCCGTTGCTGGTTTCTAATAGGCTGATAACAGGCAAGTGTGATCAGTTTAGGATACACAGATATAGGGCTACTTTTAATCTTTTGACTACATAGCTGCCTCTTACTGAAGGGGGCTGGGTTTGGCTTCTGATCTTGAGCATTCTTCTGGGTGGGAGCACAGCTTACTGGAAGTTTTCAAGTAGACTTATTCCTGAGTAAGGAAAGAAAAAAAAAAAAAAAAAAAAAAAAAAACAGGTGTAATCCTATCTGTCCAATCCAAAGGCATGACAGTTACTGGCAAGTGTGTGTGTGATAATAAGCCTCTTTTAACCTATAGGATAGGGAGGGTTATCTGATCAAAACCACTGAGCGCCTCATATGA
The DNA here is from genome assembly GCF_902713425.1 of Acipenser ruthenus. Taxonomy (NCBI): domain Eukaryota; kingdom Metazoa; phylum Chordata; class Actinopteri; order Acipenseriformes; family Acipenseridae; genus Acipenser; species Acipenser ruthenus. The sequence goes on from NC_081202.1 coordinate 11,105,590, forward strand.
GTAAAGTGAGTAACAGTAACACTGCTGGAGGTGATTTGATTAACATGCAGCTTCGGTGTTAACCACTTCAACACCATGACGTACGCACGTACGTCAAATGAAAACCCACTTACAGTACCATGCCGTACCTGCATATGTCAAGTTTCCCATTCTATTCTATGAGCAGTTTCTCAGTCTAGCATTTCAGGTTTCATTCTCTAAAGCAGTGCTAGTACTGTGGAATGTGCAATGAAAGTTGGGGGAGTGTCAGGTGACATTTGTATCCAATTGCGTGTCATGTAGCGATTCCAGTCTAGCTGTGGGCGTTTAGAAGGCTGAGATATATTGCAGGAAGCCATTCAGCTTTTACAAGAATATAGTGTTTTAAATTTTTTTTTTTTTATTTATTATTAGTTTTACTTTAGTTATAGTTTATATAGTTTTTAGCGAAAGCTAAACATGGCAACTTATGTGGTCTTTCTATAATGAGCAACGGGAGTTAAGTTGGTTCGGAGGATTTTGATACCAGCGACAGTGATGCTAACTTATCACTCAGCGATGAAGAGGATGTGGAGCCAAGAACAACACAAACTGCTCAAACAGAAGAGCATGCAGCTACTTTGCAGGTAAGCCAGCTGCAAACGGGAAGCTGTTTGGTTTGAAATGGCAATACTGTGACGAAATACTATCAAAACACAGCACTGGGTACAGGCAATGCGGCAGCCAGATCCATCACAATGCCTGCACAAAGTAGCTGTGTACACTCATCTGTGACCATCCCTCCAACACAAGCAAAGCAGACACCGTAAAAAAACGTACAGGGTCTGCTACGAAAATGAAAACAAAATTAAAGACACAAGAAAAATATGCAGTGGTTGCGATGGCAACCCTGGGTTCTGTTGTATTGAACATTTCAATAAATGGCACAGAGCAAGTCGATAATGGAAGGGGTTTCATTTTTACATCTGGAGTTGAAGTGGTTAAAGGCTTCTCCAGGTCTGAAATATGTTTTCTATTAATTGAGTTTTTGCAAGGAATCCCCTTTGCAATAAGCAATACAGTACTGTGACAGGTGGTGACGTCAGGCCAGAAGCAGGAACTGATACACACAGGCAGGCAGGGATTTGGGTGCAAAGCGCGCATTGTGGCACATATATAATATAATATAATATAATAATATATATATATATATATATATATATATATATATATATTTAAACAAAAATAAATAAAATATTTGAACACAAAGCAACTGCTCATCCACGCTGCCATACAATAAACAAAACACGGCTTTTCACCATCCTATTTATAAATAAATAAATCATAACAATACTAAACACAAAATACATTTAAATCAACAATAATAAACCACTGAGCTTTTTGCTGTTATTTACATACATAATCCATAATAATAATCATAATAATAATACAGAACATATATACAAGCAGGGCTTTGCCCTGCCCCCTCTAATAGTGTGCAGGGCTCTTTTCTGCTGCCCTGCTACAAGTACATTTAAGCAATTGGGAACTAATCCATTTGTGTTAGATATTTTAAAGCTTGCTTGTATAGGGTTCTGCATTTTTGTTTTTTTATACACCCAGAAGTTCTTTTATTATATCTTTATTTTTCTGTTCGAAAAATCGAACATTTATTGGGTTAGGCCTTTGGGCAATGTGGCTCAAGCCTGTAGTCCTAGATTTTTAATTTTCTTTGTTGAACAAATACATACTGTTCCTTGTTATGCTGTAATGATACTGTAGGATAGCTAAATAGGTGTTTGAGGATGTTGTGCAAGTGATCATGAATTTCTTGCAGCAATTAAATCCGTTATTATCACCAATTGATATGAAAGAAACAATTGTATGTCTTTGAAGGGAATTCCGTCTAAAGGATTTTGCCCTCCTGGTGAGTTATGAGACTTGTAGATTATAGGTATAATTGGCAACAAAAAAGGTTAATATAAATGGAAATTAGATTAGATTAGTTCAGTATCCTGTAAATCTGGCAGTGTTTCTTTAAGGAAACATTTTACATTTTTATGCTTTGTTCCAAATTACATTAGCATCGCAGATTTTGGAAGATTTATTTTCTGAAGCTATTAATAATAATAATAATAATAATAATAATAATAATAATAATTTTAAGCATGTCATGTCTGTCTATTGTTGACAAGAATGTCTAATTGCTGTCATCTCTGAAGTCCTGCCCTGCATTCATTAAGCAGAGTGCTTTCTCGTGGCGCCGCATAACATATGTCTGTTAGGAGCAAGCAGTTTTACAATAGCAGGCAAGAAAGCGATGTGTATTAAAATAGTTGCTTAAGTGAGAATTTTATTCAATTTTTGAATATTTTTTAAATGTAATTACTACTACTGTATTTTTGTAAAAGTTACTGACACTTGCTTTGGTTTAACAGTCAGATTTGTCAAGTTATAAATAGTGCATGTTTCCTTTTCTAATCAATCGTCAGTTTAAAATAATAATAATAATAAATAAAAAAAATCAGTTTTAAAAAGCTAAATGACAACAAAAATATTACTTATCACACATGTTGGTCATACAAATTCATATTTGAAAAAAAAATCAATTTGTAGCCAACGCACAGATAATGCAGCTCGGCCACTTTGAACCTTCAGCGAGGCAGCTTTGATCTTGACTTGCTACTGTTAAGTCGCGCTCTCGGCGAGCAGGTCTTTCAATAGAAAGCACCACGTAACGCTCTGGAGCGCTCTGCCTATTGAACGCACCCCAGATCTTAGAGGTTAGCTTTAAAAAATATTGCTGTAAAGATACCTGGATTAGCACAGAGATGAGGGATTTTCTACTCAAACTTGGAAAAACTGCTAATCAGTTTTAGGATCTGCCAATTTGTACATATGATGAATTTAGCATAAATAATATTTGCTTATCAATCCACAAAATGGCAGTTAATCTTTGCTTTGCATTTATTTAAATATTGTACTCTTGCATAGCACAACATAATTGGCATGCATCTTGAATTAATAATAAAAAAAAGCTAACACACACACAAGTGAGTCATTATTGAGTTACAAAAAGAATACATTATTGGCAGCTATGTCTAGTCTAAGTTACAGTTGGCAGTTACTGCTTGTGCTGGAATGTATTTGGTTCTTAGGCAGACAGTAAATAAACATTCTGCAAACTACTTTTTTGTAACACATTATTAAGTGTTTGTTTTTAGGTGATGGGGGGGGGGGGGGTGGGGGTGGAGACACCCACTGTCACGGCACTTTAGAAGTTTGTTGTAAACCCATGTCAAAATAAAAAAGGACAGGGTCAAGGAATTTTTTTTCAGGAATAATAGCACAACAATAATTTCTTACATCTCTTTTTGTTGTAAATGTAGCCAATGCTGGCCTACAGCAGCCAACAGCAACAGAAGCAGTGTCAGGAATCAGAATGCAAGCAGCATGGACTGTGCTGAGTGAATGCTGGATCGCAGCGCCCTTAAGGTTGATTAAGAGAAGTTGCTGGAGGGGATGCTGTGGCTACACAAAATCACCCTGGTGGCTGTATTTGAGAAACACTGCTTTGAACTACCCTAGCAACCAGAAATGTCTCTCTTTGTGCAAATGGTCTTTTTTCATATATTTTGTAAAGTAGAAAGATTGTGGGTTGTATGTTTTTGAACAGTATACTACATAAATGCACATAATTTTGGATGCACCCCTTTCCTTATACATGTAACTTCAAACCACCACCATTTCTAAACCTCCATATTTTCTCATTGTTTCCTGGCATTTTAAAGCCGGAGTAATGTAATATAGGGGAGGGGAAAAAAAACCTCCTCCTGTATTAAAATAATAAAATATAATTGCACCTCTGTCTCCATGCAGCCAGCTAATCCAACTTGTTAAAATAGTTCAGAAAGTTGACATTTCATTAACTAAATGGGAGATGACTAAATTGTCATTCCTGTCATGTTTTCACTTTTTTTTTTTTTTTTTTTACACAATTTGTATAAGTATTTTAATCTTATAAAGGTATTTACCTTTTTTTTAAAAGCCACTTGTATATATTTTTTAAAATATTTAAATATTATGTAAATGCATTTACTGCTAATCTGTCAAGCAAGTGATGTATTTCAGGCATCCTGCACACATTCAGTGATTTCTTTAAATAACAGCTGTCATAATCACGTTTTTCAAGGCACTTTTAAATATATATTTTTTAATTCGTAGTTTTATGTAGAATCTGTGTGTTTTGACAAAATTTCATCAGACATCATTTGACCAGAATTACTGTGTTCCTGCACCCCACCACCCACCCAAAGACTGAAAATTCATAGCTGTGATGCATTCTTTTAAAGATTTTTATTGCTACCTTATAAGTGCCTGTGTTTTTAATTTACACGCCAGCTTCTTAGCTACTCTGAAGTAGGTGACTTCCACTGTTCTTGTCATGTAAAATAAAGTGTAAAGCATTATGCATTTAGAAGTGTCAGCTTTTTTGAAGAGCTGCTGGGGTGTTGAGCTCTGCACCTGTATTTATTGTACAAGCAGTGTACAGCGGTGTCAGGGGAGAGTTTCCTTTCTATTTTCTGCTGCTTTATTAGGGTTTGCTCACTCATTCACAGCTGCCCTGTCTTACTCTAGCTCTCCAGCTGAAACTCACAGCACAGTAGGTTTAATGTAGATTGACGCCTTTGCAAGAGGGCTGATTGAAACTTGTGTCTCAAAGTTGCTAATGCCCACTGAACCGTTTTATTGAAGATAAAGTAAATAAACTAGGTTGCCATATGAGAATTTTCTGAAATAGAATGGAATGATTTGGCAGGTAAACAGGAGAGGCGAAGCATTCATGTGCACAAGCTCAGTTTTTAGAAGCGCATTATAGTTTTCTTTGTTTTGTTTAGTATTTCATTTGTCTTGCAGTAGATTCAAATTTGGTTTTATTTATTTAGTCATAATTTTAATAAAAACCCTCTTTGTTTTTTTTTTTTACAGCTGAAGTATTATGTAGGCCCTTTTTAAATGAGTAACAAGTAAACCAAGATTCTTTTGATTTTGTGGTTTTGTACATGTACCATTTATTAGGAATATACTAATTATTTTGTAGCAGTTAGTGAAAAGAGCACATTACAGAGAATTAGACAGTGATGAGCAAGCCTTGTGGTTATATCTATTTTATTATGTAAGCAATCTGCCCGATCACCTTAAATTGATTTGCAATTTCTAAGCTTCAAAGGAATATGCTAATCCAAGCAAGATCATAAATGATATGAACATCATTCAGTGATAGCAGACGGGTTACTGCACCTAGCGTTCAATTAATCTACAATAGAAAACCTAAAATGGCAGGTTATGTCATGTAACTAAAAGTGTCTTGATAAACCTATGATATGTGGAATGTAATTTGAATGCTGTATTCTTTATTATGAGTTGGTTTACCTTCAATCTTAAGAAGCATATAATAATATTGGACTCCAGTGGTTGGGATTATGTCTCTGGGTTCTAATGTGCTATACAGTGTTTCTGGTGCCTAATACATGTTCTTCAAGGTTCCATTGTGTCCACTCCTCAAAAGTGTCATTGAACTGTATTTGTATTGTTGGAAGTGCAGTATCAGTCTGTATACTGATTTACTGTATACGGCTCACCAAGTAATAAATGTGAATAGGCAAAACAGGCAATTCACATTATGTACATTTAAGAAAAGATTATGTACACAAGATAGTTGCAATTTAGTATTTTGTCATCGGGAGAATTTCCACTTGTGCCAAGTTTTATTTATTCAAATGGACTTTCATACTTTCATTACTGTTTAGTGCTGTATTTGCGAGCCGTACTTATGAGAGTTAATGAGAATTAAGGTGCTTGACCATACATATAATTCAATGACAAGTAAGCTTTGGAATAAACAGTCAATTATAGCACCCAGTTGCCACATAGCCCTGCTGATACCTACGGTAAAACCATCAATACTTGTATTGAGACTTTCCTTTTACAGAAAATTTAAAAACTCCTGTCATCTACAGAAACTTTTCAAAGACTGTAGCAACAAAGTTCATCTCCCTGCTCTGGGTAATCCATCTGTCTGCTGATGGGTATTTCCTCCCTGCTGTGAATTCACTCTTGCATGCTTCATAAACACAAGACCATGATATAGCAGGAAGTGAACTTGTTATATTATATACATCTAACCTAACCCAACTTGCCAAATGTATTTCCTAAAAAGTGTCACATTGTGGGATTTATTTATTTATTTATTTTTATTTTTTAATTTGTTGTTACTTTACTGAAATTGACAGTTCAAGCAGCCATGAATGATCCTGCAAGACCATGCACTTTCTTTATTGTACCAAGAATGTTTTTAGTTGCTTTTTAATGTGAGGCAGGAACAAAATACAATCTGTTTGAACTCATGTGACCTATTTGACGTACAGTCAGTTAAATGGTTTGTAAGATGTTTAATTACCAAATGGTATAATCGTTATTCATCTCATCATTAGATATATAACATCAAGTGAATTACCTCCCCAGAGTGCACTGTTTCACAGATCAATAGATTGTTAGAGCTGGAAGGGGAGGTTTATAAATGATTCTGAGCACTTACAACGAACACGTATACCTAGAACACAGAATGGCAAGTTTGTCATAATTTATTATATTATTATAATAATAAGTACAATGTGAACTTTGAATACAGTATTAACTTTTAGCAGCACAGCCTATTGTAAATGTTAACCATACTGTATTTACTTTTGTATTTTTATACAAAATGCTAATATGCAGACAGGCATGTTGGATTTTTTTTTTTTTTTTTTTAATGCCTTTGTAGTTTTGGGGATTTAAGCCCCAAAGTGTGTGATATTTTGAGTATTTTAAGGAATGCATCATTCCTCTTGTGAAAAGTATGCCCTTACTGTTTGATAGGCATATGGTTGTGTAATTTTCAAAGGGTAAAAAGCTTTCTGTTTCCTCTTCATGAGTCCACTCCAGAGCCATATTATTATATTTTACATTTAAATGAAAAATCATTATTGTAAAAGGGCTTGCATAAGTCATATACCCCAACCATGAGCTACACTAGTTTTCTTGATGTGCATTTTAACTGCCACTTAACCTGGTTACATTAGCTGTGATACTTCAGATGGTATGAACAGTAGTATGCATTTCTGAAATTGCACAGGGTTAAAATAAGTGTACCTATGGACATGAACACGTGCGTGCATATGCATGCATTTGCTTTCTAGTCACACGCAGGCTCCAGATGAATTCCTTCAGCTGAAGTGCCTGAAGTACCTTGAAAAACATCACTTGATGGCACTGTTTCCATTTCCACTTCTTAAACTGAAGCAACATCACATTTCCGTACAGTGGGTATTGTATTGTGCAGAGTTATACTGTAGATCATAATTTCTTTTTAGATAATGTGTCATTTGCCAAAAGAAAAGAGATGATTCTAATTCTGTTTTGTGCAGTATGCGTTTCTGTATTATTGATTTTATAAAGTTTTTTTTATCTATACAGACAAAACACAGAGATGCATATATTGCTGTGTAATAATTTGAAAATACAAGCATTTGTATTGATTTTAAAAGTTTTTAAATTGTTCCTTAATTGCAACTCAAAAATCATTGCAAGGGACCTGTCGTGTGTTTTTTAATATAAAGAAAATGTCACATGTATCAATGTGCTCTTGAATAGTTTTATTCTAAATATTAAGTAAGGCAGTATCTTGTAAATGACATTTATCAAAGCCTAGTCTGTATTTTGGCCAAAGATTACTGTATTTTTTTAATATTGAAAGATTACCAGTACCTTACCAACAAAGCTTTTGCAGTTAAATTTTTTCCTAAAGAGTGTGGAGAAAAGAGTCATGCAATGATACTTTGTGGGGGTGTTGGGGGATAGGAATGAGTAACTTGCTGCAGTATGGTATGTGTTTCTACGATTGTTGTTCATGTATATAAATCATTTCTGAATTTCTCTCCATCTCTATTCATTTCAAATACCAGTGTTAGGTTGGAGGACACATTTCATACAGAAAGGATTCAGTGATTTATTTATCTGGTTAAATTAATTAAATTCAGCGACTCTGATGCTGTCAGGTGTTCAATTGATAATTACATCAACATGCAGATACTTAATAAGAATGAAAGTGTTTATACAACTGCAATTAATATAGATGCAAAAGAATCTGCTATTCCACCACATTTGATATAGATTATCTTGTCTGTAATATTTCAGTAATGGCTTGCAAACCGATTTTTAATTTGTAGTGACTGCTTTCTAAAAATACAAGTATAATGGTTTAAAACCGAAGGTGTTCAAAAGAGGGTGGCCTTTTTCCATTACTTCGGTTCCTGTCATTAATGCATTATTATTTCCTTCAGAGAAACTGCACACACATGTGTGTCCATATTGCGTATGATTCAAAGGTTGTTAGTCTAGAAGTGGTATTGTTACTATTAAACAATGAGCACAAAGAACAGACATGTATTTACTTAATAATAGTAAAAAAAAAAAAAAAAAAAAAAATAGTGCTTGTATATTGCCTATTTATTTAATGATTTAATACAGTTATTTAATGTTGTGACTTCTTACATTAAATGTAGTACTACAATGCAGTACATTCAAGCTAGGCTTGGAAAGAGGTAAATGAAATAGTCTGTGTACTGGTAAATAGATAATCACACAAAAGTAATTGAGGTTTTCAAACCCCAATCTATTCTGCCAGCATGAGCTCGTTTGCATGTTAATCACCAGAAGTGATTTCCTTCATCACAAGGAAGTCCACACTCTTTCATAACCAGCTTTAATTGCATTTAAAATGTCACAGAGGTGGAACATATGTAATTTAGGCATAACTGTGTCAAATTAATAGGCACTACAGTGTAGTTTTATTGGGTATCTGAAGGAGCTTATCACAAAGTGAGACTGTTTGCTGTATATTGCTGGAGAAATGATTACTCTTGTTTTTGTTAACACTGATAACCAGTTATTTTGATACAGCATATTTGTTATTACTATATCTATCTATCTATCGATCTATCGATCTATCTATCTATCTATCGATCTATCTATCTATCTATCTATCTATCGATCTATCGATCGAGGGGGCGGCATAGGTCTACAGATGTGTGAAATCCGAGGATAAATGAGGAGTCATTGCGTGTGACTAGAATATGTATGAATAAACTACAGAAACTAGTAATGTAAACCAAATTAGCGTTTACTGGAGATGTTTTAAAATTATATTTTGACAATGTTACTCCCAGCAAAATCTTTTCAAAATGTGATACACCTCCAACCCAGTTTCCCTAGCTTTTTCTGTTGCCAAAATAAAAATAAATAAAAAAAAATACTAATAAAAAATATACTACAAAGCCACAAGATCACAAGACATTTTATGACAGGAATAAGCAATTCAGCCCATCTGAGCTCACAATTTTTTTTGTGTGGCCTTCAGCTAGCAATCACAAGGTATCGCTAATTTATTCCACGCATTAATATTAAATAATGGTAGCTAAGTGTTGCTAGTTTTCTGGGATTTCAAACAAAAAATACAATTATATTATTTTTTTATTTTTTTTAAACTTTTAAAACTAAATAAATAAGCCTGCTGTGTAATTTAAGCCTGCTGTGTAATTTTAAACTTGTCTTCCACTTCAACAAAATACGTAGCAAGTGTTTTTTTTTATTTTTTGTTTGTAACAGTTTTTTTTAAACAATTCACTGTTGCAAGTTGTTCTTTTGAACCTTAAAGTCCAAAAGAACAACTTGCAACAGAATCCTTATTCAGTTCATACCAAGGCATGAGTCGACTCCATGTTAGACTCACACATGCCTCTTTGTGTGTGTGTGTGTGTGTGTGTGTGTGTGTGTGTACCGCAGGGCATTAAGTCTACATTGGCAATAATGTTTGAGATAAAACTTGTCAGGGAACCGTGGATGAACAGTATAACAAATATGATATATCAATATATTAAACAGTCTAATCCAATTAGGTAGGTTATTACTTTTGATTAGGGTGCTAATGCATACATAGTACAGTACACTTATTAGCATATTGTGACGGATTTTAGAATAGGTGAGGTGATTGTTTGTTTTAATTCTAAGACCAGGTACAATGTATGAAGTGGTTTTCATTATTATAGTGTACTCTTACATTTTTGACAGATTTTTCAAATTTTTATACATTGTATTCCTTTATAGATCTAATTTGAATATCCATTCCATCAATTGTGTTACAGGCTGTCCTGTGCCCGTGGCAAGGTTTACCCTATACAATAATTGCCCCTTAGTAATGAATTGCGGAAATACTAGCGCCCCAGTGCCTTCAGCATCCTTACCTTCAATAGACCGGACCTGTCCCCAAGTGTGCACTGGTGAGGGGTCGTTATTTTGGCCCCACACTATGTCGGCGCTTGAGTGCCACATGTCCGGTATATTGAGAGGGGCTGGAGTAGCTTCTGCCCTAGATGGCCCAGTAACCTCGCCCTCTCGGTCGCACTGCTTTCCGACCCCCTTTGACTGGCGTTTATTACCATCAGAGCATTCTCCCACCAGACCCCAGTCTTGTCTCATTAATGCTCCCTCCCATTTTCCGATTCGTCTCTCTGTTAGTTTTTCTGGGACAGAAAAGGGGGGGAAAATATTTCAACTTGAAAGGGAAAAACCTCACCAGTCATTTCCCTTTCTTTTTTTTTCTGCCATGTTTATGTGTGCGGTCGAGACTGCCATTAATTTAATCAGTTCTTTGTAGTTTGGCCAGTCTCCGCCCAGAATGACTGGTTGCGGTAGCCTTTCTGCTACCCCAACTACTAGGTGACGTTTTATTGGTCCTACCGATAAGTATGCTTTTACAATGGGGTATGTCGCTGTGTCTCCATGGATGCAGGAGATCGCCACCTGACCTTGTGGCTGCCACGACGCACCGCCCAAAAGCGCTGTCTGAATTCAGGTCTGCTCACACCCTTTGTCCACTAATGCGTGGGTTTTCACATTCCCTAAAACCACATGAACAATACAAGGCCCCTCCCGACCATTTTCCCTTTGCCTACCCACTTCTGATGCCCAATTGCAAGCTGACACATCACACACCATCGCAGATGGGCATGACCTGGCCTGGTGTCCCGGCTGGTGGCATCTAAAACAGGTAGGGGGGAAGGAGGGAGCAGAGGTTAAGTATATAGGTACCATTGCTGCTATGGCAATGGGGCAGGGGCAGCAAATCTACTCCAGCTGGGGGTCAACCTTGGCCTCCATGGAGGGGAGGCAAAGTTGCCCATTGGGGTTGGCGGTCTAGGAGGTCTCGGACCCGGTCCCGGTGATGGTGGAGTGGAGAGAGGAGGTGGTGCTCAGCTGCTTCATTGTGCCGGAGCGGCGAGAAGGCCGGCCTGGGCGGAAACCAGGGAGTCCTTGAAATCCTCTGCTAGTTTCTCTTGCAGGACGTCGAGGTTGTGGCGCCGTATCTATGTCTGGGTTTCGGTGCCGACCACATGGCAGAACTGCTCTTCTACGATCACCTCGCCCATCTCCAAGCTTGTTTTCTGGGCGGGGTTGAGCCAGTGAACCATGTGATCACACAACCTCTGTACGACAACCATGGGGCATGTATCCGGGGATCTCTTGTACTCCCTGAGCCGTACTCTGTGTGTTTCCCCAGTGATGTTAAGACGGCGCAGAATGGCTTGCTTTACCAGGTCGTACTGGGTGGCTTCGGCGTCCATCATGGCCTGGTAGGCTGCCTAAGCCTCCCTGACCAGGCAGGGTCCCAGCTGGCTTGCCCAGAATTCCTTGGGCCATGACGCAGTGGTAGCCAGCCGCACAAAAGCAACCAGGTAAGCCTTTAGGTCATCCTCAGCCATCATCTTTTATGCCCTTGCTTTTGAGGCCGCCATCACAGGTCCTGTTGGTGCATTGGACGGTACCACCAGCTCGACCCTCTCGATCAGCGGCGTGTACCGTTCCTCTCTCCGTCTTTCCTCAACCTCCTGTCTGCTGTACAGCGCCACTAGTGAAATGTAATCCATCCCTCTTTATCTGACACCATGTGTGGCAAAGTGGTTAACAGTCTGCAGGTGCAGGAATGCAGCAGTGATCAATGAACACAGACAATTATAATCCAGGTGCAGTGATATTTTATTTGTAAATCCAATTGGTCTGATGACACAAATACAGTCAATAAATAAATAATGATAACAAGCAATACAGCAGCATGTATTGCTTCGTTGTAATCCACGGGTCGGTCCCGAAATAATAATAGTCCCGATCTGTAACACCCACACGTAACACAAACACAATCTCACGTCCACAGTTCGTGCTTTAGTGCTCGTGATGCAAATTCAGTTTATTGTGAACAATGGTGCAGTTATGTCCGGGTAAGTGCTGGCCTTTGACGACAGCTCCGGATAGTATTCTTTAGGTATGACAAACAAAGCACTCACGATAACAGTACACGTTCTTCTGGTTCAGTTTTAACCATAACAAGGGACAGATCACTTTGCCACGCCCCCTTTTGTACCATCAACCATGACCCCTTGGTTAACTAGTGCAACTGCTCCAATCCGCGGCTGCCACGTAGTTTCCCTTCCGGGTTGATGATTTAGTGTATCGTAGCTCCGCCCCCTTTCTAGATGACCGACTTCCTTCTAACCCTGGGAATGAATTGTCTGGCCATCCTGTCCAGGGCACTCTGTTCCCTTTACACAGTGTACTCACAGGTTGGGAGAGAGATTTATCACCAAGAACCATTCTGTCTCTGTCACAGGGATATAATATATATATATATATATATATATATATATATATATATATATATATATATATTATATATATATATATATATAATCTTCAAAAACAAAGTGTTCAATTTAGAAAATGTAAATGGTAAGTTATTAAAATATAGGTCTGTCAGTAGTCAGTAATGTGGAACATTGGGCTGTAGTGCAATAGGTTGTGGGTTCTTTCTCCAGCACGGGCAGTTCACCTGAAATCCAATTTGAATCAACTGAAAATATAGAGCTCAAAATAGGGGAAAGAAGAGGTGAAGTCCAGGTTTCAACCCTAAATGTACCATGGTCACTAACTTAAGACCTCATACATAGTTCGAAGGAAAATTTAAAATTAGGGATCAGTTGCAAGGTTAAGGATAATCAGTCTATGTGATTTTCTGCAGGATGGCAATGGTACTTGGTTGTAATAGATGCAGGTGCTTCTGTTAATCAGAACCAGAAAATTATTTCAACTTGGGCTAAATCTTCAGTTTATTATCTTTTTTTTTTCACATACAGTTTTGGAATACCGTAATCTTTCAAATGTAACCCGCACTCTGTCTATAACATGCATGTTTGGGTATAAAGCACAACCCATATGTAACGCACACAAATTCTCCCAAAATTTAGTAAAAGGGTACATACCTAAAATCTAGCAAAATTAACCAGTGAGGTGGTGGTGGTTGTTGTTGTTGTTATTGATTTATTTGCATCTCCTGTTTTTATAGTATATCTTTCAAAACACAATTTACAATACTGTAAACTGACACAAACTGAACAGAAAAATTAAAGTGAACTAAAAAGACAGGTCTTTAAAAGGGTATATATTTTCTTTAATCACCAGGTGTTTTTTTCACATATAAATCACGTTGATGGTGTTTCCATAACATGGCTTAAGGTGCTCTGGAGAGTAAAACTAGCAAAACAGACCTATTTAATTTTTCATAGGGAAGGACCATCAGGAGTAATAAGCCAATATTCCTTTTCCCGTTTTCCAGATGCTTTATGTAATTCTGCATCTTTCTAAACCTAACCCTTACATTTTTTCCAGAAAAAGAAGTACTATAGAGACCTAGATGAAAGGCAAGAATTGTTGAAATGTTAATTTTACCATCTGCTGTTGAGGTCTGCTACCTTTTTGTGTTTTTTCTTATTCCCAGTGGTTCGGTACTGTTTTATGAATGTTGTGGTATTTCAGTTGATTGAAGTTTAAAAACTTGGAGCATTACTTTGACTTGCTAAAACAGAACACCACATGGTGTGACACAATGACAGCCAGTCTTTGATCCCTGTAATTCTGTCCCCTTCTTCCCCACTCCCCCATTTCTCATCTTGGTTTCTTCCATTGGGGTTTCTCTGTCTAACTTCAACTTAAGAACCTAACAGCTATAAAATACAATTTTGAAAAGTTACTGAAAAAAATATTTTGCGAAAACGACAGATTCCATTTTGCTATTTGATAGTTGCTAGGAGAAGACGTCCTGTAATGTTACTGTAAGTCTGGAGTTACTTAGCAGTTGTTTAGTCTGCTGGCATGTGGACCAGCATTGTTTCAGAGTAGTGGTTAACAGTTGTTTGCAAAGCACAAGCAAAATCTGAAAATACAAATACATTCTTTTATTTTTATTTTTTCCTGTTCTGGCAGGAAGAACTTAATTTGTGTTCATGTTTCACATTCATTTTAGCAATTTTAAGTATGGCTGTTGAAATCTATACTTCATATGACCTCATTCCACTGCCTGTATTTCATTAATGACTGACTGTTTAGGACTCGGGGAGTGGAATATTTTTCATATGACACTGCCTAACCAGCTGCAAAAACTACAAACCATCTGATTCTGTGGCTTTTGAGGGTGTGAAAAGTTCAGTTGCCTATAGCGAGCCTTGTATTTATATAATCTAGTGTGTGGAAACGGAACTACTGTAGACTTGTAAAAAAATGTAATTGATAATAAAATATTAACTTTTTATTCTCAATAGCTGCTTGTCAAATAAAAAAAGGATGCTATATAACAGGAATAGTAAAAAGACATAATGTATATTTGTCAGCAACACCCTAGTTCTGTGTGTTAATAAATTGGTTCTTAAATTCTAGTAAGCTGATTTAAAACACTTAATATAGATTGTACAATGAACTCTGGTTTAAGAAGCACACAGACCATCTTCAGTTGTTTCCCATAAACCACTAAAATGTTATTTGGCATTTTCAATAGAATAACTTTATTGTTTTAAAGGTTCCTATTGCAGTCACAATAGAGATGTATGTTGAAACTGCACATGTTCGAATATATTTAAAACAGATGTTCACATTTTGGTGTTTTAACCTGTATCAGTTGGACTTTTCCATTCTACTATTATTCCATCTCCTAATTAATTTCTGCACACTACAATTCAACACATTAAGTAAAGAGGAAGACAATCTTTGTATACTCTTTCACTGAAGTAATGTGTCGACCAGCAAAGAACAGTTTAGCAACCGGGCAGACAGCGAAGCGGTATAATGATTTACTGCATGGTTAAATGTAACGTTATCTGAAGTTACTGTATGTGTTACAGAATTGGGGAATTTATAACCTATAAAGCCCTTTTTATGTTTGTTTTTACACTACAACACTACAATTGTTTCAAGGTGATATCCCAGTACCTTGTCTCGCCCATATGGAGTGTTCAGTACCTCTGTAACATCGGTGTGTCACACAAACAGGCTTCACGGTCTGTGTCACGTTTTTCATGGCCGTGAAATAGGTAGGGCTTGGGAATGTATGTAAGTGAATTCATGTGGGCAAAACGCTGCAACGTTGTAAATAAATTAATAATAAATCCACATACGTGTATAAAAGAGATATATTCTACATATTCAAGTATGGAGATGCAAAATAAAACGATCAACCGGAGAATGTGTCGCTGTCAGTTTTTTTTTTTTCTCTCTTTGGACAGTGGGATTTACTTTTTTTTTTCCCTTAATTTACCATTGTGTTTACACTGGAAATTCATCAGATTTTGCATTTCCTTTAAAAAAATTTAACTCGATAATGATCGATAACACCATGTAACAATTTTTTTTTTTTTTGGTTCCTGGGTAGTAAGTATTATTTCTTAATTGCTTATGCCTCAGAAGTATAGAAAATGGCTATTATTCCCCACAAACTTTGCTTTTGTGACCAGGACAGTGATATTTTGAAATTTACCTATTTCCAATTAGAAAACGGGCGAATTTGTGTCTTCGTTCACATAGTCAGAAAAAAACAACATATTAATCCAAATTAACATGCATTTATACTAAAGTAATACAAAAATGACTACAAAAGACTTAGAAGTGAGTAGTTTTTCGAGATTTACGATTATACTGTAAATCACTTTCACGAATCAGCCCCCAAATGTAGTCTCCCATCACTACTCACTTCTAAATCTTTTGTAGTCATTTTTGTATTACTTTAGTATAAATACATGTTAATTTGGATTCATATGTTTTTATCTGACTTTATGTGAACGAAAAGACACAAATTGGCCCATTTTCTCATTGGAAATAGGTCAATTTCAAAATATCACTGTCCTGGTCACAAAAGCAAAGTTTGTGGGGAATAATAGCCATTTTCTATACTTTTGAGACATAAGCAATTCGGAAATAACACTTACTACCGAGGAACAAAAATTGTGTTACATAGTGTAATCGTTGTTAGAATTTGCACGATAATCGATGTCAACGTCAGGATTTACAACAGTATGAATTACTAATAATAATAATAATAATAATAATAATAATAATAATAATAATAATAATAATAATAATATGTGATTTAAAAAATACAAGTTAAAAGGTGATATAGGGCCTCCATTGCCTTCATTTCACAATCTTTGTTTTCATTTGAATGTGTTTTGTAACCCCCTAAAGAGGGAACTAATAGCATTTTATTATTATCGCTTGTGTATACATCTTTACATTTCATGGAACATTTTTGCAAAACTAATTGGTCTGTTTAATGTTGGATTTCTGTGCAGTGAGTTAAAGGCAGGAATCAGAGGAACAAGGGAAGATGGATGTTTGTCACTGAACCTTACTGAATCCAAACAAAGAAAGGATTACCTAATAGTCTTGCAATGCATTTGAAGCACAGTCTGCTATTTGTTTGGGGAGGTGAATAGCTTATGCGTTTTGAAATGTTTCAACAGCAGCAGTTTTATTTCTTCAGACGGCTACTTTTAAACTGTCAAAAAGTGACATCTCCTTTCTTATTCACTGCCAAAGATTCAGACATAACGGAATAAAGATTAACAAGAAGTCTAAGGTGACCAGGGTCCGTTTCATAAGTAAAAGGCAAAATATATCATGAAATAGCCTAAGTATAATGTTACATTTAGTGCTGAAAAACAAATGAGATATATATAATATATATATATATATATATATATATATATATATATATATATTTGTTTTTTAATTGAGAAGCCTGTAATTTCATTCTAGCGAACGGTATAGTATTTTTTCAGATACAGTTTCCAAATCTCTAAAGAAAGAAATGGGCCAGATTCACAAAGATGTATTCACCTGAGAGCTATTTTTAAAGAAAGTTTTGTATGCATGAAACTATTCTAGTTTATAACGGTTTAAAACAACAACAAAAACAGTTTTCATGAATATAAAACATATATTCTCAAAAACATATGATGATATATGATATTCAGTATTATAATAAATAATAATAATAAGGCTGGGTAACAGCAGTAATACATGTGGAGTTGTGAATTACTGTGTAACATTGCTAGTAACGCTTTAAAAACTATTATGCATATAGTAATTATTTTTTTTAATAAATAATAATAATAAAAAAAAGTTTCAAATTCAGAATCAGTCAGAGTAACAACCAATCAAGAGAAAAAAACTCATGATAGTGTCCACATTTTGTTTTAATTTAAGTGATGACTGGTACTTGCTTACAATCTGCCCAGCATTACTGAATACCTGCTCACTAGGGACTGATGTTGCCGGGATGCTTAATACTTCTAACCAAAGATACAACTTTTGGAGTGATCTTGGTGGTTTTTCTTACTCGGGGGTAGTTCAAATGAATAAATGCAGATTTTGTTTGAAGTTTTGTAGGGTGCCATCTCCAGAGGTTGCGTCTATGCAGAATTCTACGTCGTATACGCTGGACATTTTAATAAAATGCAAAAAAAATAACAGCAGTGCGCTTCTAAAATGCAGATGTAAAAGACCACATTTCACCTTTTCATCCCTATCCAATAATTGTTTATATTACAAAGTAGTTTTATGCAATGCAACGTGTAAAAATGGTTCCACTCCCTGCATCCTCTTTTTAAAAAAATAAATGAATAAATTAAAAATTAAAAGCTGCTGAGATCAATGTATCCCATGTAGCACCACGCACGTTCCTGGTATCAGAGCGACTCAGTAATCTATATCGGAGCACTTTACCTGTTGACTCTCAGCCAAGAATTTGGGCAATGCTCAAACATGCTCAAAAATCATGGTTTTAGTCCTTTGCGGTCCTATGTCGGACCTGGTCCGACATCGCAATTTTCCCTTTCCGGTCCAATGTCGGACCCTGTCCGACATCATCTAGTCGTTTTTTCTCCGGAAAAAGCAGAGAAAACCATTCAATGGCCGAGTGAGACCGATAGGAGCTGAGAGAAGCCGAAAAAAAGGGGCGTATCTCATGAATACTGATAGCCCAGACACCACATAGATAACACGGACCTAAACAAACAAGATAGCTGCTTCCGTATCCAGCGCTCAAAGAATATCACAGACATTTGCAGAGCTTTTTTTAGATGCAACAGTAATAAAATAACAACTTGGATCGCATTATTGAGAAGTTTGGTGATAAAATGAGTGATCAAGAGGTGATTTATCGGTATGTACTATTATTAAGAGGTATTTGAAAAATATAGCGAACAAGGGGTGGGGCGGGGCTGGAGATGCAGTACTGAGTGTCCTGTTGATATGCAGTGCCTTTTAAACCTGTTTTACTGTGAAAAAAAATACTTTTAAACAGCGCGTCTAAAATAAACTGCGTGTGTGAAAATAAATTGGACCTGATGCGCCTGAGACGCGCTGAATAAATGGACCGCTAAGGGTTAAGACCATAGATGAGGCCTGCAGGGTTTTTATTGAGAACTATTTTGACATTTTTCCTACTTTCGCAAAACCTGTATCTTGTGTACCAGCAGAGCAGTGTTTTAGCTGTCAGAACAGAGTGCAGACCAGGAAATGCTCTCATTTACATGAAGATCATCTAAAATTTCTGACAATTTCAATCGAAGCTCGTGAGAATTATTAAGACTTTGATTTGGAAAGAGCATTTTTGACTTGGGTGCTAAAAGGAAAACGTAAAGAACTTTTAAACAGAAAAGCTGTAAATAGTTATGATGTTGACAGCTACCCGCAGACATTGGTACATGTTCTACAACACTGATTTTTACGTCAGGATTGTGGGATTTTCAAAAGAAAAAGTTTCATGGTAAACTTGTCTTTATGTCTAGTCCTACTACCATTATTTATACTGTGTACTGTTTTGCATGTTAACTTTGTTAATCTGAAATAGTTACACTGGAAAGTAATGTAACGATAGGCTACGGATGTAACCCTGTTTCCCTGAAAGAGAAGACGACCACCAACCAACTTTTGGGATATGCCTGCACAGGTCAGGTATTCACTAGCTGCCGATTCACTAGCTGCCGATAGGGCCCTCCGTGGAGTGACATCCTCGGTCCCGCCTCACCGAGGAGAAATCATTCTCTTTTGCATCGAACCCACGAATGCGAGTGATGCGACCTCGCAAGGTTTGGTGGATGTCTTTTATTTTCAGTTTGAAGACGACCACCAACCAATGCTTTTGGGAAAGTATACCCAAGCCATCGCGAGGGAGTATGAGCGGACAGCATATGAAGGACGTCTCGCTACCGCCAACTAATGTTGGTGATGTGAGCATGCAACCTCAAGAACCCTTGTGCCTAATAACATAGAGGGATCTATCACGTTGCCGGTAGAACCTGGTGAATGTATGCAGAGTAGCCCAGCTAACCCTCCCAGGTGGGGGTAGGCCGGCCTGTAGCTCACTAACCCGCCTAGTGGAGGTGATGGCTATTAGAAAGGCTGTCTTCAATGAGAGATATTTCAACTCTAACAGGGCATTAGTGAGAGCCTCCAATACCATGTCTAGACTCCATTTGGGGAGGACGTCCTTCTTAGGAGGACGTAACCACCGAGCACCCTTCAGAAAACGGGTCGCTAGTATACGAGCGCCCGGGGACACTGAGTCAATGGGGACATGGCATGCAGATATGGCTAGGTACACTTTCAACGTAAAGGGGGATCTACTCGCCTCTAACAGATCATGCAGAAACTGCAAAATATTTGCTACAGGACAATAAATGGGGTCCACTTACAGGCGTACAACGCTCTTGTGGAGGAGGCCCTAGTGTTCTGCAGTGTATAGACGACTGCATCTGCGAGCCCTAAGGCGGACAGACGGTCCCTTTCAGGGGCCAGACCCACATTTGGATTCTGCCCGGTTCTGGGTGCTAGAGGGTGCCTTTCATCTACATGAGGAGATCCATGCACAGCGGAATCTCCCAGGGCTGGCCCTGCAGCAGAATCTCCTGGACCTTACCCCGATCCTTACGCCTTTGCTCAGGTGAGAGCCTTGCCTCCACCAACGTAGGGCTTCCCAACATAGGCGAGACACGGTCAGCCGACGGTGTCTGTCGCGCTTGGGGTGTAGCTGAAAGGCATTGAGCCACGCTTGGATCGGGTGCATGTGGAGTAACCCCAGTTGGATGGCTGATGAAACTGCAGCCATCAGACACCACACCAATTGTACTGTGGACCCTTGTTGAAACAGGGCCAGACAGTTGCGAATGGCAGCTACTCTGTCATCCGACAGGTTGGCTTGCATCGAAAGGAAATCCAGCCAAGACCCAAGTAGACATTACTTTTGCACCGGTATTAATTGGCTCTTTACATCGTTGAGGGTGAGACCCAGCCTTACTTAAGATAAATAATAACCCTGGCTGTATTTGATATAATATGTAGAAGGTAAGTTATCTATATGGGTATCTAGAGTTTAATAACTTAAGTTCGGCAGTAGGGACGGCCCCTGCGCATTACGTCATTTAACCCTTTGCGGTCCATTGTCGGACTGGGTCCGACATTGCAATTATTCCTCACAGGTCCTTTGTCGGACTGGGTCCGACATCATTATAGCAACGCAATAAACGGGTGTTTAGTCGTTTTTTCTCCGGAAAAAGCCGAGAAAACCATTCAATTGCCGAGTGGGAGCGACAGGAGCCGAAACAAGTCGAAAAAAAAAAAAAAAGGCGTATCTCATGAATAGTCATACATGGTATCAGGTATCAGATAACGGGGCGGTCATAGTAAACAAGCTGGCTGAGTGCGTCAGCGCACAGAGACTATCATGGACATTTGCAGAGCTTTTTTCAGATGTTATAGTAATAAAATAATGACTTGGATCGCATTATTGAGGAGTTTGGTGATAAAACGAGTGATCCGGAGATGATCGATCGGTAGGTACGACTATTATTATTATTATTATTATTATTATTATTATTATTATTATTATTTATTTCTTACATAGGTGAACGCTATAGCAAACGAAAGGGTGGGGCTGGGCTGGAGATGCCTAGTGAGTGCTTTGTTGATATGCAGGGCCATTTAAACCCGTTTGACTGTGAAAAAAAATACTTTTAAACAGCGCGTATAAAATTAACTGCGCGTGTGAAAATTAATTAGACCTGACGTGCCTGACGCGCGATTTAATAAATGGACTGCAAAGGGTTAAGCCTAACCTATCAAAAACATATAAATATCTCTCACCCCTTTCTAGTGTTTGATTAATTCGCTCTTCATCGTGGTCTGTTAGCTCTGTCGCCCGATCAGCCATATCTTTTTTTTCTGCTTTGGTCTCTGGCTCCTTCTCGCTCCTTGGCTGTGTTCTGCCGTGGTCCTGGCCCAGTGTATTGTTAGTATGCCTGGAGTGGGGGCCTTCTCTCCAACGGGGATCATCAGAGGTTTCCCTCCCACCAGGAGGGGGATTTTTCCTTTATCAAAGTGGTATGCATTTACAATTTTGCCTAAAGTTTGAATCGTTGTCAAAAATATGCAGTATAGGTTTAGCCTCTCTGTTCATGTTGTGCTTATGGCTTAGGCTTATTTATTTTATCTTAAATTTGTATTTATGCTGTACACAAGGTTGGTCGGTTGAATTGATCTGAACAGTGGCAGATACCACCACTGTTTTAAATATAAAAAATATGAATAAACTTAACATTTTACTTTGAGACTCACACACTGATTAGTTACAAACATTCCAAATATTTTGAAGTTTAAACGTTGTATACACGTTCAGTCATAAAGGTAAAACGTTGAGGTAATGAAACAGAATCTAACATGCACATAGTACAGTTCTGGTTTGGTTAAATGGACCACAGTTCAGTATAAGCAGTGAAGAACAAGCTGAATTTTGTTTATGACCAGAACAAGTTTTGTTGTTAATGTTGTGATACAGCTATCCTAACATTTGATGGCACAAATCTAAAAGACTAATTTCTGTGGTTAGCTATTGGTGATTTTAGATTTGAATGACAGTTTTAAATGTATTTTTATATGGTTTAAATAACATGAGTACATTTTATGGCAAAATATTCATTTAAGTGTTCACTTACTCAATGAATGGGGAAAAGGTTATTGTTGGTATCCAAACTGAATTTCGGTTTTTGCTGTAAATATGTAAGATTGTCAATTGCTGGTTGACACAGTTTTTATTTAACAGTATAGCACTTTTAATATACATTGGAACTGTAGCAGAAATTTCACAGTGGAGTTCATTTTGGTGTTATTTCTTGTTGATAAATTGAACTGATAAAATGCTTTCAGCAATGGAATTCCTGAATGATGTGCTTTTGAAATGGAATCGCCTGTTTATTCTCCAAAGGATTGCTTTTTCGGCCTCACTCTTTGTACCTTTTGAATAAACAATTAGGTTTTGTGAGTCATTCCAGCATATTACAAGTTGCTTTTTTACCATTTTAGCAAAAAGATCCCTCCTGTTAGCGGAAGGTGTAAATCCAGTTCTCCTTTCAATGGCTCGACAGACTACTTTCACTACTCAAAATGCACAACATGATGTCTGCTTTTAAGGCAATAAGGAGAAGTACTGATAAGTGCTGCATTTTACTTTTTATAAAGGCTTTTTATAGTTACTTTTAATAAAAGCAGTATACCGCAATTAAAGTATTCTGGGTTTGCAGTTACAGTATGTTTTTAGATGTTGTTGCGAGGTGCTTGCGCTTATATAAAAAATGTTTCTTGTACAGTATAGTTGTACAATCCCATAATACAACTTGAGTAGGCTTCCATGGCCATTTATTTCCAGTGACAGGGTCTTGCCTTTTATGGCCACAAGGTTAAGGATTAAAATAATTATTTTTGTAAAGTGGTGCCTTACTACTTGGCTAATTATTCCTTGTGAACTGAAGTATATCCCAGACCTATTACTTTCTTCGATAGGAACATAAGGCAAAATGCTGTACTCATTAGAACATTTAAAAATAGTAAAGGGTCACAGTTTTGATTAAGTAAATTATCGGAGTACACCCATAGTATGCAGTTTTTACCAGGGGCTTGGTTATATCATTTTTGTTGGGGGCTGTAACAAATATATGTGTTAATGTATGACAGGAAGACAGTGCAGGTTAGAAAGTTCATACTCACTCCACTGTCATGATTTTGTGACATAGCTTGCACATTACACATTCTATATAGGAAGTGCCCTTCCAAAACAATGTATGACTTTTAAAGGTTGGACAAATCTCCTTCTCAAGTTAAAAAAGCTGTATAATTGACCAAAACACTATACCGTACCAAGCAATCCTAAAAGATTTTAGACAATGTCACAAAGTGTTTCTCTTCCAAAGGACATCACTCTGCTCCCTACCATTACCGAGATATTAATGGCTGAAAAATCAGAGTTTAACGTGGATACAAAGTTGAAACCATAACTATAGCAGCACGATCATGCTGCCGTAATGCAACTCGGCTTCTCTAACTCAGCATCCTAGGGCTATCAATTATGTCCTTCTCCACATTCAATTTTACACAGCAATGTGTATTGCACTGTTCAAAACAAAGGGTTTGCAGTCCCAAGTAATAAACACAGTCCCGTTACAAACACAATGCACAAACACGGTCACCAGTCCTGGGTGCGTGCTGTAGTGCTTGTGGTGCGATTATAATTATTTATTGTGACACAGGTGGAGTGCTGTCCGGGTTCGTGCTGTAGTGATTGTCGTACGATTATAATTATTTATTGCGACACAGGTGGAGTGCTGTCCAGGTTTGTACTGGCCTCTGGAGACAGCTCCGGACGTGTTAGCCATCTACTGATGATGATGATGATAAACAATTACAGACAAAAACAAACACACACTCACGATACGATTTCACAATTCACAGGCCCTTCCGGGTTCTTTCTTTAACCAAAACGAAGGAACAGATTACGTCGCTTCGGCCCCTTTTTGTACCGTCATACATGACCCCTTGGTAAACGATTGTAGCCGCTCCTCCAATCCGTGGCTGCCACATTGTTTCTGTTCCGGGTCGATGCATTAGTGCAGTGAAGTCCCGCCCCCTTTCTAGATGACCGAATTCCCTTTAAACCCAGGGAATAAATTGTCAGGCCAAACAGTCAAGGGTACTCTGTTCCCGTTACTTAGCGCCCTCACATGTCTGGAGGGAGATTTACCACCAAGAATCATTGTCTTTCTGACACATTAATGTATTTATTATTTTGTTATGGAAGCATGTTTTCCTTGTGATCTTCATGGGTTGATGAATCATGCCTGCACCCAACTGGCTGCTGTATTTACAGTACCAGTCTCCCAGAAACCCATCCATCACTTTATTTACAATGATGAGAGGCGAACAGATGTATGTGGTAATGTATTGTAGGAAAACAATGATTATTTTTATCCAAGTTTTTTGTAAAACTGCTAATGCAACAAGCTAGAAACAACTCTTAAATTAACCTCCTGATTTATTTGAAACTTATTAGTAAAACTATTTTTTCTATGTTTTCTTTTTATTAACCACTTCAACACCATGACGTACGCACGTACGTCAATTGAAAACTTGCGTGCGTCACGTTTCCCATTCTATTCTATGATCGGTTTCTAAGTCTAGCGTTTCAGGTTTCATTCTCTAAAGCAGTGCTAGTACTGTGGAATGTGCAATGAAAGTTGGGGGAGGGTCAGCTGCTGTTGTATTGAACATTTCAATAAATGGCACAGAGCAAGTCGATACTGGCACACGTTTTGATGTTTGATTTTTATTTTTGATAATTACTGTTTACTGATTATTATCGTTATTAGCAGCGTTTTTGTTTTCATTGTTAAAAAAAAAAAGTTATCTATATATTGAATAAAAAAAAAGTTTTTATCTCTATATAGCAATTACAGGTTTGAAAACATTATTATTATTATTATTATTATTATTATTATTATTATTATTATTATTATTTTCAAAATCTGGTACCTGGGAAGGGGTTTCATTTTTACATCTGGAGTTGAAGTAGTTAAAAGACTGGTGTTAACTTGGTATGGTTTTTAAAAAAAAAAAAAAAGCCTTTTTAATTTATAAAAAATTATCAGAGATAAAAAGTAATCACAGTGTTATTAAAGGAATACTTCTATACCGTCTACAATGTATTTTTTTTTCAACCACAAGGCTGCTTCTGAAAGACTCCTCGTTGAGGTGGTCTTGGAAACAATCACTAGGAGTGTTCAAACTGTAATTTCAGCCCCCTGTGCAACTGTGGCAAAATACAGAAAATTGACCACATGAAAATGTTTAAAATATCAGGTGATGTTGTGGTTATTTTTAATTAATAGTAAAATGATCAAATAAATAGTAATTTAAACTCCTTCCTCAGATTTGTATGTTTCATTTATGTTTATTTATTTTTGACTTGGCACAGAAATAGATTTGCTTGTACAGGATGGCCTCCTAGTTCTAGAACTAATCAATTAATAAATATAAAAAAGCAAAATACCTAAGCTGAATACATCAAATCACACGATGCAACATACACCATGCCCCCCCCCCCCAAAAAAAAACAATCAACCCTATGTGGTCCTATGTCGGACTAGGTCCAACATTACAATTTTCCCTTTCTGGTCCGATGTCGGACCCTGTCTGACATCATCAAAAAGACGTAAAGCACAGGTTGTTTTTTTTCTCCGGGAAAAAGCAGAGAAAACCATTCAATATTCGAGGGGTGGATCTGAGCAATACACATAGCCCCGGCACCACAGAGATAACACTGCCATAAACAAACAAGACAACTGCTTCCGCATCCAGCGCTCAAAGAATATCACAGACATTTGCAGAGCTATTTGAGATATTATAGTAATAAAATAATGACTTGGATTGCATTATTGAGGAGTTTGGTGATAAAACGAGTGATCAGGAGATTATTTATCAGTATGCACGACTATGAAGAGGTATTTGAAAAATACAATGAACAAGGGGTGGGGTGGGCTGGAGATGCAGTACTGAGTGTCCTGTTGATATGCTGTACCTTTTTAAACCTGTTTTACTGTGAAAAAAAAAATACTTTTAAACAGTGCGTGTAAAATAAACTGCGTGTGTGAAAATAAATTGTACCCGACGCGCCTGAGACGCGCTGAATAAATGGACCGCTAAGGGTTAAGAATAAAATTACTGCAAATTGTCAAAATTCCTGAAAACAAGTAAAAAGTATTCAGTGCATTCAAAAGTACTTCTGTCTAATCAAAACTGATCCCTTATTCTAAAACAAAATATGCAGGTACTGGTAAAGTAATTTATTATGCCTGTGCTTCATTCATAATTTAGTTTTCTGATTTTATAATCTGGGGTTGGACTGGAGCAACATGCCTTTCACTTCAGGAGGTCTGAGCTCAAACCCAGCTCAGGGCAGCCACTGAAACATTTGGTGGTCTTCAAATATCCCCCATCTCACTACCTCCATGTTGGAATGCAGCAAGGATGTAAAAGCAGAATAATGAAAGTTGTGATTTGAAGACTGCATTGGTTTGGCGGTTTAGTAGGGATGGAAATTAACATGGAAGGCCTTATTTTAGAAATAGGCAGTGCTTGCCCTAGAACTGCCTCCAGATTTAACGGTTGATTATTATAACAGAGAAATCTGTTTTTCTTGGATGGAAAAGTATTACAGTGGTGTCATTATCAGGGTTCTCGCCAGAAATTTTTCACAGCGTGGTGGTGGGAGGAGCAGGGGTAGGGCAACCCCCTGCAGGCGAGGCAGGACAAGTCATGCACATGCTTACGCTTTGTGGAAGTAGTTGTCGGCATATATAATATTCTGTATCTATGGTTGTCAGTAGGTAGATGCGGAGTCTGATCATAGGATGACATACTCCCTAGCAACGCATTCCATGGAGTGGCAACTAGATTTTTGCCATAGTGTTGTGTTATTGTTTCTGTCTGACTGAGAAACCTGTTTTTACCTTTCAAAACATTAAGAATGGCCTATGATTATGTGGATATATATATATAGTGCTGTTTTTTATTCTTAAAAATAGCATAAATATTAGGTTTTCTAAACTTTTTTTTTTAATTCACAACTGGCTTTTTTTCAGTCATAGCCTACTGCATAGTACATGTAGTAGTTTCTACATGTGAGTTGTATTATTTGTAGTTTAAAATAATATAGGCTACTTATTGAATACTAAAATTACTAATAATGTGCATCATCTCACATTTTAAATATTCTGATAAACTTTACTGTGATCATGTGATTGTGGAGTTTTGCTTTTGTTGTCGTTGTTCCTATAAAAAAAAAAAAAAAATATATATATATATATATATATATATATATATATATATATATATATATATATATATATATATATATATATATATATATATATATATGGTTTTTGCACCATTAGAAGACGTAACTTATACTTGATCACATGTGTGCTTGCAAGAACAAGTGGAAAACCCGTTTTGTCACTGTTGTTCCATAGTTAAGGAATATACAACAAACATTTTTTCCCCACTTATCACAAGTAAAGCTGTACATGTACTGTGTCACACATTTTATATTTTAAAACCTACATACTATGAAAATCTATCTATAGGAAACGGAAGTCATACAAAATGATTATTGTACAATTGTGGAACTTTTGGATTTTTTTTTTTCTAAAGACCTTGAAATAAAAAAGATTGAATATCTCAAAACTGTATGGAGTACACATTACTGTTCTTCGTCTGAACGATTTATTTATTTAACCCAGCTTGTTATGCTACGTTCCCAGTAGCCGCTCGCCACATCGCCACAAGCGAAACATTTTCCCTTGTGGCTCAACTATTTTTCCCGAAATTCGCTACAGTGGCTTTAAAAAATGTACTTCATCGTGTGCTGGTAGATGAATCAATACAGACTGTTCTGTTTAGTTTTAGTTTAGTTTGATTTCATTTTGCCCAATGAAAGGTCTTTAGCTTGATCACGTAACATATGCATGTCACAAACGTTGTGTTTGGCGGTAGGAAAAACACATGGCATCCAAACGGGGAAAAAATGTGATAAAACAGACCAATTACCAGAATCATGTTCCAAAAGATGTAGCCCAAGGAATACCAGTCACCCATGTACACACAACTAAAATATGATCGTGATCCTAGTCGTATGACCGTGATACAGGGAGGTGAAGCAGTCATGGTTTCAAACTTACCCTCTGGTCCTGAAAGAACATTTTCACACGGCAAGCCAGAAACACACAGCTTCAAGATCACAGCTAAGGTCCCCCCCCCCCCCAATGTGTTGAAATATATTTTGGAAATAGTAACAGAGTGGATTCGAAAGAGGAATAATTTAATAAAATAAAAAACACATTTATCATTTTAAAAAGAAGGATTAATTTCACTATGATTTATTGAGTTTTAATGTCAGAATCGGTGCAATATTACTGTCGGTAGTCACAGGTGAAAGAACATGGTAAACTTTATTTTAAACACAGTAATGGCTGTACAATCCTACTAATATTCTTAATAACATTAGTACAATCTTGTGTAACTAGAGCTGCGGTTGGTCAGGGAGGCATTAATATTAATATACACTAATAGCAGTGTCTACTGGCACAATTTTGCTTTACCGTTCCACTATCGAGTTACTAAACATATTGTGACAGAAAGAAACCAGGGTTCTCCCCAGGCCTTTTCGCCCGGCAAAGTGGATGTCGCCGCCCGGCTGAAAAAACCCGATCTGCCCGTCTTGCAGATGCTACTGTGCCTTTAATAATAAGGATTGATTGCGCTTCTAGCAGACTAGATCAGTTGCGCGTTGCTGGGTGAAAAAAAAAAAAAAAATCTTGGAACCACATGACAGCTGTGTTACGTCTTGACACAACATTTAACCAATCAGAGAGTTGAAGGGGCAGGTTTTCTGTGTTAAGCACTCGAGAGGCTAAAACATTAAATGACTGCTAAAAAAAATAACCAATTATTTTCAAAGCAAAAATAGTGATAATGAATGCAGGGGGTCAAAATAAGCCAAAGATCGGCGCAATCCACCGCCTAATACTATATTTGCTCCGGCTACTTTATTAAAAATGTTAAGATTATTTTCGGATATTGTCATTTCAGTCTTTTTTTTTTTTTTTTTTTTTTTTTAATTTACTGTAAGGTGATATATAGTACATAATAGTAATACATACGCACCAAAAAAAAAAAGCGTATTCCTTTTGTTGTGTTCATTTTATAGAGGCTGTACGTCTTTTAAGAAGAAAGGCGTGATGGGATATCAGCTGTTGTCAGCTGACATACAAATAAATGCTTAAGTGCAGAGGTGCTGGATTATTACACTGCGGTTTCATGCAACAGTTATGATGGTGACCAAACGTGTGCGAGTACTGTTGTGTTAAAAAAAAACCCGGTTAAAATGGACAGTTGCATTCAAAAGATGTAGAATAGTGAAAAACAAAAAGTAGACGTGCATTAACAAAATGCCCTGAAAACTTAACATAAAGAAAACAATTTAAATGAAGCAATAAACTCAAAAATTAAGCTAAAAAGGAAGTGAAAAAAGTTACTGTTGTGTGGTGTTGTTGTGTTTTTTTTTTGTTAACTCCGATAATCCTACGTTGTCTTTCCCCAGTCAAATCGTAGAGTGCTTAAATAAGCACTGTAATTAACCATAATAAAAAACAGAAATGAAAAAGAAAATGTAGAAAATAAAAAAGTGCAACCAGATATAATCAACGAAAGACAACACATCAAATTTTTTGTCGTATTATATATTTAAGGTAAGGCAAGTTCGTTTTTCTGTTAAAAGTGCTCCCGGCTATAATATTCTGCCGCCCGGCTGTACAGAATTCCTGGGGAGAACCCTGAAAACATCCATGCATTTTGGAAAGTAACCAAAAACAATAATTTCATACAGTATATAAAAAGCGAAAGCCCCAAAAAAAAGGATTTCGGGGTATCTCGAAAATAGCTAAAAATAAGCACCGAAAAATTAAATTAATAAAAACAGAAAAACAGAAGCCCTAATTATAACACAGCCCTGGAAGCAACAAAAAGACCTAAAACCCAAGCTGCACTGCTGTAGTTCTAAACATCATTGTGGCAATTTGGCCCTTATTTTGCAAGCTGCAAAAACACTGACCATCTTGGCCTTTTTCACTGCGCACTGCGCTTTCATCTTGGTATAATCTGCGTTATAATGGGTAAACTGCTGTGAAGTGTATGTGCTTGTTTAACTTTACTCGCATTCAAGTCTTTGATTTCATCAGGTTGGTTAATTCAAATAAAAATTTTGAAGTAATGCACTTTTAAGAAAAAAGCATAGAGCCTAATTTAACCTGGAGTGTCTGTCATATTCTTCTGTTTTTTATTTGAAGTGCCCTGTCAGCTTGATCCGGCCAACTTCACACATTTTTAGCCTTTTATTTTTCTCTAATGTAAACTTAAATTCCCTGCTGTTCGTGGTATTTTAGTGTTTAGAATTGTTTTAATGAGCAGGTGTCATTAGGTTTAAAAAGACTGTGCATCGACCATTAAACTACAACGTGCAGTTTGCTTTTTTCAGTCATCTTTAGATTTTTTTTCTTATTGTATAGGTCACTGTTTATTTATATTTAACACTACTTGTATTATAAAAAATTACTTATATATATATATATATATATATATATATATATATATATATATATATATATATATATATAATAAGTATCTGTACAATAAAGAGCTTGTATATGTGAAATATGTTATAGATGTTTTAGTTACTAATGTTTCTGACTAATATAGATAAAGCTTAGACTGTGCACCCTTAGTGTCCTTGATGTTTCTCCAATCTGGTCAGCACTGTGATCTGATACTTTAAAGATAGTGTACGATCAGATCTGATTCTATAAGCACACTGCAAGGAGCAACATATCCATCACTCCAGCTCTTCTTTGAGCTGCTGATCTTGAGAAAGCCTGGGGTCTCATTTGAAGAGTGCACCATACTCAGAGATGAGAAGTGGTTGTCATAAAAGAAAAAGAGAACACTACCATAGCATGTAATACATTGTGTATATATAATATAGAAAATAATAACACTGAATTACACATTTTTTGTTCTCATTGAAGTAGGTTCTGATGACATGAGTTATTGTGTTACATTGAAAGTAATATATTCAGAACCATATGTCGGAATTGCATAGATAGTATTTACTTGATGTAGGTTACATTGACTTCAAGGTACAGACACCTGACTGGCTTAGCTAATATAGGCTATATCTTGGAAACTGCATGGTCATCGTTGCCCCCACACACACACACACACACCCCACAATCTGTTGGTATGTTATCCTTGAAGAGAAGAGGGTGCATTTTGAATTCAAAGAGTGGGTTTAAAGGAAATATGTATTATATAGTATGCAAAATGGGGTAAAATAGAATTAAGATCTGAACTCTTTTTTTTGAGAAACAATCCTTAATATACTTTTTATTCCATGAATATAACCCAGACATGTTGGGTACCAGACAAGAGGTAAACCAGCACTAGTTGACTGTGGATTAAACATGTTCCCCAAAATTAATTATTTTACCATAAAATGTACTTGGATTAGAAGGGACCAATATACTGAAGTGACCTTCTGCCTCTAGGATGCATGGAATTTGCCCTTCAGGTAGGTTGTTTGTATCATGCATGGAAGGTAAAAAATATGCTCTCTTATTTCATAAGAGATGATAATAGTGACAATTTAAATTCATAGCACAATACTTTTTTCATGGAATGAATCCACCCCTAAGGGTAGCCATAGAATACTGTATACTTACGAGGGTGTGTGGGTTTCACGTGCTTATATCAGAGGATACCAGAACAGAACAAAATTATATACACCAAGTAAAACAAAACCAAAACAAGAATTCACATGAAGTAGCGTCTAGCTTTTAGTTTCATAATTATTAAGCATTAGTTTCAAAGTCACATATTTGTTACTGAATATACTATGATGTTAATATTGCAGGTGATCCTTTTTCAGTTTACTTCATTGCAATTGACTGTAAACATCTTTTGGTGTGCTATTCAGTTTCTCAGTGTGCTAAATTATTTTACAAATACTTTTCTCAAGGGCTTTCAGATGACATGCCTGGCCATTCGTTAGCTTGAAATCTCTGTCTTAGCAAGTTTAAAAAAAATAAATAAAAAAATGTATGGCTTTTCACAATGCAGCTGCTACAGTCTTAATACTGTATTGCTGTGCCTTTAAAATGTAAAAGTAGAAATGTCCTGGTTCAGTATATAGGTTTAAGTGCTAAGTATTGTTTAATTTATGTAGACATTAATTATTGCCACCTTAACCAGAACCTATTTTCCCCTTATGCTATTAAAACAGTTCTTTCGCTCTTTTGTAACTGCTATTATTTAGGCTTCGGTTGCTTTTCCTCCCCGGGGAAAAATACCTGACAGTTCTAAATCTTAGTTTTCTTTCAGGCATTGAACAAATGTTTTTATCAGAAATTACTGTCCAGCACATCTCTGCACTAAAAACAAAAAACAGAACCCTCTTCTCCACTATTTCCTAGTTCTATGGTACAATTTAATCAGACTTTCTGACATTAAACCACAAGCTTCAGATTGGCTGCGGTCTGACCATAATTTTATTCACACCTGCTCTTTTTAGTGTGTACAGTAGCAGAGTTCAGATCTCTCAACAGGTCTGGATTTGTATTCATAGCCTGCTAACGTCAAGGTTCTATAAAAGTGAGCACTGGTGCATCGGAGCATTTGTCTGCTAAGCCAAATAAATAAATAAATAATGTATTAATCAAGATGTCCTATAGGTACAGTATATATGTGTGTGTGTGTGTGTATATATAGATATATATATAGATATATATATATATGTGTGTGTGTGTGTGTGTGTGTATGTGTGTATATATATATATATATATATATATATATATGTGTGTGTTTGTGTATGTATGTGTATATGTGTATGTATGTATATATATGTATGTGTGTATGTATGTATATATATGTGTGTGTGTGTGTGTGTGTGTGTGTGTGTGTGTGTGTGTGTGTATATAATATATATATATATATATATATATATATATATATATATATATATATATATATATATATATATGTGTGTGTGTGTGTATCTATGTATGTATGTATATGTCCTGGTCATTTCAAGTTACAATATTAAAATGCATGCTCAAAATGAATACAGCTTTTATTTGTTTTAAATAATATAATATTAAAACTGGGAAAAGCAACAATTTGCATAATCTTATAAGGATTTTATCATTCTGTGCTCAGGCATTAAAGTTGTCCCCTTTTTATCCAACCCTGGGTTTCTCAATCCTCCTTTTTTTTTTTTTTTTTTTTTGAATAAGCAAAGTCTTAATTCAAGAAACCAATTTGATGTGGCCTAACCAATGAGCATGAAAAGATGAATGTATTTGTTAAAGCGAGGCAGCTACGTTTAATAGAAATTCATTGTGCCTGTCAACGTGTTCTTTTTAAAGGGTTAGTGTATAGCTTGTTTGTTATTGATAAATATGAGTGCTGGGGTAGTGCATAGTTTCTGCAGATGACTGGCTTCCACCTGAGTAGGCTGAAATAAGAAAAAAAAAAAAAAAAAAAAATTATATCTATATAAATTACATATTTAACCTGTTTTTAAATTGTGCTTTCATGCCGAAGTGTGTGTGTGTGTGTGTGTGTGTGTGTGTGTGTGTGTGTGTGTGTGTTTTTACTGCAATATTAGTGGGGGAAAAATTAATAGTGGAAAAATCCTGATTTATTAAGGCTGAAACCTAAGGTTAACTCCCATTTAACCAACAAAACTTGATGTAGCACTGATACAGCCTGGTGGCAGAGGCAGTTATAGCTTGCCAGCTACATGAAACTGTTGCACGTGGAGATGGGCTCTTGACACTGTCTGCTGGCCTGAGGCTGCCCGCTTTGTGTCTGCTTTAATTGAAAATTAATTGTTAGAGGGTTGCTATGGAAATTATACTATTGCTTGCAGACAGAATTTTTTTTTTTTTTTTTTTTGCAGAGACACTTAGTGGTATTGTTTGTCCTTGATGACCTTGGAAGTCCAAAGCCCTGCAGAAAGAAGGGTGGTAGAAATATCTTAGTTTGAACAGAACTGCAGAGATAATAATTGAACCAACATTAAACCTTGGCTTTTGTGTGTTCTATATTTTTTTAAATATTTTTATTCCACGCGTTACAACGTTACCTTTTTGATAGCGCTATATTGCAGAAGAGCACATTACATTATCAGTGTGGTGAATGTAAACAGATATCTGTGAAAAATGTCACTTGACTGACATGATAATAGAGACTGTCATGTATTTCCCCTGGTGTACAGTAATTCATTCATGTCATTGTATCTGCTATTCACAGTTTCTACGATTGTGTAAATGCTGTAAAACTGTGGACTATTGGGGGAAAAAATGGAAAAGGAAAAGACAATGAAGAAAATGTGAACATTTTGAAGAAGAGTAAACAAACTAATTTCAATAAATAAGGATATTGTACATTATTGTTTCTACATCAGCTCGTACATTTTTAGTAATGTGTATATGTAATTATTTTATTTGTGATGTGTCCTACATGTTCTTAAAATCTGTGTGATTAAATGTGGCTACATAATTACTGCATGTTGTCACTTGATACAGCAGTACATACTTCAGCTGTGAACATATTAAACTGTGTGTTTGGCAGGAGAAGTGAAATATTGCATAGTGTTCACAAGCATTTTTAAATCGTTTGATGGTCGTGACTTGGTGTTCATACCGGGGAAAAAATATAGTAAAAGAGATATAAGTAAACTTGAGTATTTTTACAAAACATACAAAAGTTTACAAACTTTACAGATCCTTACTGCAGAGGATAGTAACTGGTTTCAAAGGGAATTGCATAGCCTCAGGGGGTTGAAGGTGAAATGCAAAATTTCTGTAATTACTTACCTAAAATGTCTGCATTAGAGAAGCTATTAGAGGCAGTTATTTTAAGTACTTTATACAACTTCCCCTCCTCTTTTAGTAATTTAAATAGACTACAAAGTTGTGGCAGATGTTTCTCATTTAGCAACAAATAATAAATGAGTGGCAACATGTTTGTCTGTGTATCTCTTGTTGTGGGGGGTGGGTGGAGTGGGGGGGGGGTTAAAATGTGCTTCGATTGTAATTATAGGCATTGCTATTAAATACCTGTTTAATCATGCCAGTACTCGGCTTGGAACTGTGCTGGCATATACTTGGAGGCTATATTTTTTTTCGAAAAATAAAACTCATGACTGCCTAGGGTAGAGAATGAAAAAGTTCTTGCTAAAAAAAAGAAAAGAAAAGAGAAATATGAAATTTACTTTTTGATTTAGTGATTCAGCTTAATTTTTTTTTTTTTCCATAGCTTAGGAGCTGTATTTATCCTTTTGTGGTTAGGAGGTCCCCTCCTTTTATTCTTATGGTGTCTGCACAAACACAGCTAGGCTAGCCACAGTATTAAATCTTAAAACTCCATGTGGTGTTGTGAGCTGGTAGCAGATGGACTTTCTTTTGCATCTGCTGTGTACAGACTTGGCTTTGTACTCTTTTCCTGGGGGAGAGAAAGTCTTTCTTCTCTGCTAGTTGATTCCTGTTTTGTGAAGCAGCTAAGAAAAACATCTGTGGCAGGCAGAAAAATTGACAAAGGATTGACAAACACCATTAGCTGAATTTTCCATTTCATTGCAACTATGTATTGTTTACATTACTGTATATATCTTAATACATCATCCTCGGAATATGCTGGCAGAGAAACTGGAGTTCTGTGATTCTAATTAAGGTTGGTAATTGATGGTATCTAGTGTACAAAAGACTTAGGAGGCTTGATTAACACCTTTTAAGACAAATTGTCATTGTGAAGTGGGTTTTGAAGTAAAGCGAAGATTTGTTTTCCCTCTGGCTTATCAGGTGCTGTGACTGTGAATCGCTTGTCTTTGGTTTACTTATGTTGTGTGTGTGTGTTTTTATTTTGTAAAATACTTCCTCTGTAAATTGCAGAGCACTAGAGTTTATTATTGCAAGCTTGTCCTAATAAGGGAAGCAAGAAGCATATTTATCAGAGACGTGAAAGCTCACAGAAGGCTGAGAGATTTAGACTGGTGTTTTCCTGAGAAAGTGAAGCACTTACTTTAGGAAGATTATGGTACGCATGCCAGCTCAGTCTTTAACCTTAGTCACCCCTCACATTGCACACCAAAGACATACCCTAGTGATTAAATGCTGATTTTGTGTATGATTGTCCTTGGACGCCAAAACAATCAGAGAGCTGCTTGATTTGTTTTAATTACCAGCGCAAAATGCCATCAGTCTGGGACGTGATCGGGCAGAGGTGAATTCGCAGTAGTGTAAATACTGCTGTAAATAGTTGTCTGATAATGGCTTTGACAGTTAGCTAGCTTCTGAGTGTTTTTTTTTTTTATTATTATTATTTTTATTTTTTAAATACTGTTTTCTACCAGTGGCATTTTAGAAGCAACTTTAATTCTAAGAAAAGCTTCACATGACTGACAGTGGGGATTGGTGTTCTGTATCTTTTTTTAAAAGGTAGGTTACTTTTATGAAAGGAAAAGAGAGATGTGAGGTGTGTGTCGTATTGTAAACTGATTTTCTGATTAAGTAGGACAATTTTGATTACTTATGTGTAGGAACTAAACTCATTGATACCACTTAGAGGCACTGCTGTGTTTGTCTACCAGTAATGTAATTCAGAAATCTGTAATGAGCTGAAAAGGCTAGGGATTATGTTATTGTTTGAATGGAAAGGGGGAAGAAAGACAGACATTTCTTAGGCGAAATAGATAGGTGTCCTTGCCTTTTCCTTTTCGAGAACCGGGTCATGCTGCATTTTGTAAATCAGGGTGCAGGTTTTTTTTTTTCTTTCTAAAGGGGGAGTTTTGACCACATGTTCGGGTGCCTGTGAGTGGTGCTGTGCAGTGTGGAGCAGATGTTTATTTTGAGCTAAAAGGGGGGAAACTCTTCTTGCAAAGCTTGTACAAAGATGAAAGGAGTCAGAGCTCAAATGAGGTTCGATATGCATGTGCATAAAAAAGAATGAAAAAAAAAATATTTGAAGGTCATTTTCAGATCAGAGACCACAGAATAATTGTAATGTATTTCAGGCAATAAAATGTGAATGAAATGATAAGTAGTGTTTTCAAATAATTGCATTATATTTCATCAGATAGGTATGATAGTCTAATTATTTCTGTATGTCAGAAGAAAAGGTAGCCTGTCTAAGCTATAAATTCCCATTTTCTGCACTTTTCACT
The DNA here is from genome assembly GCF_902713425.1 of Acipenser ruthenus. Classification (NCBI taxonomy): domain Eukaryota; kingdom Metazoa; phylum Chordata; class Actinopteri; order Acipenseriformes; family Acipenseridae; genus Acipenser; species Acipenser ruthenus. The sequence continues at coordinate 11,143,181 of NC_081202.1, forward strand.
CTGTCTGCCTCTGAAAGCAGCCACAGAGCCTGGGATCCTATTGGGCCCATCCTAGGGCTACAGTAATTGCCCGATGACAACTGAAAATGATAGAATAATTGTCAGGAGAGACATTTTTAATGGGCAAGGTGATTTAAGTATGCATGAACAAGCTATGAGCGGAGAAGAGCTTGTTTATGATGCAAGCCACTATAAACACAGTTGGAGTGATGACACAGATAGCTGCACTTTTCTCAGTGACATGAGCAAGTTCTTGCTGCAAACACCAACAGCTTTTTCCTCTGACCAGTTTGACACTCTTCATCTTCAGGTAATAAACCCAAAATTCCATACATCCATTTTCTTCTTTGCTCCAAAATGACAGGTTTTATTCCCGGTTGTTCCTACTTTTTTTTTCTACTTTTCTTTGCATGTCATAGCTATATGATACAGTTCACAGTTAGCTGTTTCTTAAGTGCATCAGATAATAAAGATCTATTTATATGTGATTTTATTTTTTTTATTTCTTTGTGTAATGTAAATACATTTTTTTTTTTTTTGATAGCTGAAGTCCTCCTAAAATGTGTTCTTTGAGCGTGGCGATTTTTACTTCTACAGTGTAATTTTTGGATGTTTTTGTAAATCGATATACACATGTTAATAAGTAAGTCCTTGATAATTAAAATCAAACAGCGAAACTAATATGTTTTGAGCATACTTTACAGTCTGGTGGTTATAAAAAGAGGATGGCTATTATGTTTCTTTTTATAAGCTAATAACAATTAAACTATTAATGAGTTGCAGATATCTGCTTTACTACTGTGTGGCTTTATTTGAAAGAGTTATTTAGATGTTGCAGTGATCCAAATCTTTATAGAGCATATCCCTATTTGATTAAAAAAGGTCAGTAAAATTATATGCACTGGCATACTAATAATCTTTATCAAAGGTGGGTGTATAATTTGTTTACTTTGTTATTCATGAAGGCAAGTAAAGCATGGTATTCTGCTATCGTGGGTATATTATTAACATTTCATAGAGATTTGTGCTGGAATGTGGAATGCTGCTTCTTCATAATTTAATACTTCTGTGCATAATGAGGTTTGTGATTAGTTGATAGAGAGAATTGGCCCAACTCTATTCTGAAAGCAGATAATTTACATGTTCTCTAGAGCCTAGAATCTAATAGGTTCTTTAATGCAATACAATTAAATGCTACATCTTTTAAATTTCAGCACACAAATCCCCTTGGCAATTTTTCTGTTTTTAACTTGTGAGGTTTTTTTTATTTTTCCCCTCAAAAACAATGCATGTTTACCTAGCTCTGTTATTTAGAGTGTAAACGCCAATTAACACTGTTCATTAGCAGAATTGGATATTTGTTTTAAAGTTTAACCAATCACTTTGCTATGCTAATTATGATGTAATTTAATTTAAGTCCTGTAATGATGATGCTGCTATTATCGACATAAATGATGCAGTTAAGCAGCAGAATCTCATTTGCATATGCTTGAAGCAAGTTGAAATAGGGTGTTCCAGTATCACTTTGCTTTAATTTTCCACTTCTGTTCACACCAGCCCTTTGGGTTTTCCGGGTTGTCGTTTGCTATTGATGATCAGTACTTTTATCTTTTTTTTTTTTTTTTTTTAATGCAAAACTGATTACTAGAACTGTAGAAATTAAAATTTAAATAATTGAAATATGAGACTGTATTAAAATGTGCAAATTTATATTGGATGACAGTTGTATCAAACAGTAAGTAAAGACTATGATGAACAGTTGATGATTTGTAATTGTGTACTGCTCTTGACTTTTATAAACAGTGCATTTATTTCCAAATAGGAACACAAACCCCAAATATATACTTATTTCTGAAAATGTATTTAAGAAGTGTTACGTATAAAATTAGAAAATTCCATGAAAAATTGGTGTGAGAGTTCTCCCATTTATTTAAGTTTTAAAAAAAAGATCCCTACTGCATGGTTGGTCTGTGACTAAGCCAGTTAAACACTGGCTATTATCTGTTTTGTAGAGGTTTAGACTTGGGTAATTTTCTTCTGGAAAGTATTTTTCTTCTGACCAATTTCTCCTGTTTTGTCCTAATTGGTTACATAAATCTTGTCTGGTATGAATGAGAAATGTTTCTGTGTTGTCAAGTGTAATCTTCACCCTTATTTACCAATTCATTAAGATCTATTGATGCAGGACTGGTGAGAGGGAATGACAACATAAATCAGCCTTCCAACATAATGACCCTAATCAGCTAGAAATAACTGGAAACGTCATGATGAGCTATGTCTCTGTATTGCTTCGGCCGGATTCTTTCGCTCGCGAGGTTCGTGTCTGCTTCTATCATTAACTTTACATTCACTCACCTTCCTCCAAGGAACTTGTAGCACCTCTTGTTAGTGTTATGATGTCCATTCCCAAGGCATTTTAATCTATAAGAGCATAAAAGAGCAGGAGTCAAGGAAGCTAATTAAATCGGAACAAGAAACAAAACTATTGTTCTGTTTATGAGGAATTTCACTGGTGATGTTTCGGGGGGGGGAATAGATCTAGATGTTGCAGAAGACTGTTCCTTCAGAGAGAGAGGCCTGCTGTCAGCTAAAGATGCTTCATTTTTTGTAGCTCAATTATTCCAAATTAGGTGGGATGATGTATTTAAAAATCTAAATTAACAAAAGATGTGGCCACACTGGGCAGGACAGGAAGCCTCTTCTGTTCCACTCACTGCTGAGATTTCATGACTGTCTACTAGCCCATTTATTGTAACCACTCTTAAATGAAGGAAGTGCTTGATGTCTAAAATTTTAATTATATGGGAAGAACTAAAGGGAAGAACACACCTAGAAGAAGGAGATAACGATCTCCTTGCCAAGTATTTTCCCCCCCAAATAATGTAATTTAATTGCCCCTTCTACTTGTGACCAAAATTATACTCAATCAACAGAACACATTTTGTGTTTACTTTTATATTGTGGTTTGTTTGTTTTTTGTTAATATTATGAAATAGACTAATACAAAGCTAAGCTTGGGTTTTTTTTTTTTTTTTAAACCCCCCCCCCCCCCCCCCCCCCGAGTTTTTGTAGAAGTTACTGTATGCTGTATATCTTGTGATTTGTAACGCTTTTGTCGAATGTAAATAAATGTGTGCAAAAATATCTTGTCGTATTTAATAATTTGAATGTTATTTTACATACACTGGCAGGTTTACATTGTTTGCTGATATAATGTATGGAGGTTTATCCAAGGTCATTTAGCTTTAGGAGAAAAATAACACACTTCCACATTTAAAACATTAGATGGGTACTGTTAACTGGTTTAATCCTTTAGGAAGTTATGATCTGTCATTTTATATAACTGATGGGAAACATGTTTGAAGTGTAAAAGCTTTTGTGCAGCGACTTAAACTTGATATATGTACATGATTTCAAATGCCTTTTAAACAGAGTCGAGAATAAATGGAGGTGATTTCTACTTTATGTAAAAAAAAAAAAAAAAAAAAATGCTTTTAACATTACTGGTTAGCAGAATATTTGAACTGAAACCAGCTGTTGTGCAAAGATGTTGAATAGGTTTATTCGAATTAAAACCGTATTTATCTATCTCTATCTAGGCTGATCAAGATTATAGCTTTATAAATGATAGCCATCTTTTAATGTACTTTCTATAGGACTGCCAGTTTTTTTTTTTTTTTTTTTAAACTGCAATTACTGTTATGAATAGTGGAAAAATGAAATCCAAATGCCTTTTAGTGTAACGCCTAGCAGAGCGTATGCAGTAATTATTACTGTACGTATGTTATTTAGGTCTGCTCTGTTATTGAACATGTAGAATTGTACTTTTCGGCATCATGGGATTCTGGGTGATATTAAAGCATGAGATTGTATCATTTTAATACTGGTTTATTATATTGTATTTTGCTGGTATTATACCTGCCAGAAAGGTTTCGCAAATGTGAAATTTCAATGCATTCTGACAAGTTATTCACTTTATCTTTAATCCATGGAAAGCAAGAAGTGGAATTTCCATTCTAGTATTCCTTCCCTTTTCTTTAAATTGTCCTCATAATTTTGCAAATGTGAATTTTTCTTCTTTTTTTTGTTTTCACCCTAGAGCAGTCTGGTTCCCTTTTGAATAACCTGTATCCTAAAGAGACATTGTTACTATTATTCACAGGTTGTGAAAAAGTTATTAATGTTCTTTTATGGAATTTCCTTGATGGGCATAAGGAATCATTTCATGTTGAAGCAGGTCTGCTTAACTTCCTACTGGTGCTCTTAACACTGTTCTTTTATAATAGGTGCTGTTTTAAAACTTAACTGTTTCTTAGTGAAAACATGTTTTGTTTTTGTTTTTTCCTTTTTTTTCCTGCACTGACTGCACCTGTTAGCTTTAACTTGTTATAAAAAGTGTGTGAGGTGATTTGGAAAAGCATTTTATTTTGTTTATGGTGGGTTATTTCTAAAGCTTTTGAAGTTTCAATTTTAGAATTTCCCTAATTTGCGATTTGATGTACATTTTATTTTTATACAGTTAGTATTGTGTTAAGATTTTCAATGCAATGTGCACAACTTATACGGTTTTAACATCGTCCTTCGTATTTGGCATTTTGATTTATTAGGCAATCTACAGTATTAAAGATTTTAGCATATTTAGAATGCTACCTCTTTATTTTGTATGTATTGTACTTCATGTCAACGATGAATTAATTTCACTGGAGCACAAAAGTTATGATTTATTTAAAATATTATCCGAGTCCAACTTTTAGATCTTAGCAAAGTGAAAAAGAAGTAGACTGTAAAATGTAATTATAATTAAGCAATATGCACCCCTACCTGTGCAGCTAACAACTATAATGAATGGAATTTGTGGATCACAGATTATCTGTTTATCACAGAATCCTAGTGTTATGTTTTTTTTTGTTTTTTTTTTACATTGACGTAGATTCTGATGTAGATTGCCTTTTTAAACAGGGCAATTTGTATAATAACACTATGGACCATTTGCAAAGCATTTTGTATTCTAGCAATTGTAGATAGGAAATCTTTATATCTTGACAGACTCTTTATAGGGGAACAACATGCTGTTACTTTTTTTACTGTGGCTTAAAGGATCGTGACATACTGAATTCTAAATCAGGATTAAAAACTTCATAATCTCAAGATGATTTGTCTGAGAAAGAGCTTGTTTAATTGGTTATTTCACATTATCAGAATGTTTTCTGGAATACAAAGGTGGAAAGGCAGTTGCTCGTTAACACGTGGTGTGATGTGTGCAGTACAGATGCACCTCAAATACTGTTCCTCTCATTTTTGAAGGATAATTTAGGTTCACCAAGTCCAAAAACAAAACAAAAAACATTGTATGTTTTGATGTAAAACTGTATTTAATTGATTATTTGAAGGAAAATAAGCAAATTAAATATTCTGTATGCATAGTGCCTATTCTACAGAAAAGCTATTTTCAAAACATCATTATTAACACTCTTAATTGTGTAATAGATTGCAGATCATGTCTACTGCACCTTGCAGTCTTTTATAGTACATACAGTATAGTGCTTTCTTTAAATACTGAATAAGGGGAGCTTGTTAAGAAACCTTCTAGTATATCTATGGCTATTCCATTTGTATACGTAAGACATAGAATAAATACAAAAGCACTGCTGTGACTATAACAAGGAGTCGTATACTAATTTTATATAATAAGTGGTTGGGCACACTTTATTCAAGATTACGGCTGCAAGAAATGGCATGAATTGCTGGGTGTGTTTTAATGCTGGATTATAGCAATTTGAAACATGTCAAACACATGGCTAACGCCTCATGCTTCACTCATTCTTGCGTAAACCTGCACAGCCGCCATCCATTATACCCTTGGTAACAACACAATTCTGCAAGTAAATATTGTTACACTAAGTAACCTTTCAATCCAGATTGTTTAAGAAGAGATAGCACTGTCTTGTGCAGTCGGTTCCAGTGTTGGTCTCCTGCTTGTAAAGTATAAAATAATAAGAGTACAGAAAATAAATGCTGTGGAATATATAAAACACTTATTGAACATTTTTGTATTTTAGGTACATTATGGGGAATATAATTTGGAAATGTTATGCGTTCTTTGGTGTGGGGTCTATAAAGGCCAGGTGTACTGTATACTATGCCCTTTACAGTGTGATACCAAATTGGATTATTGCTGAGCACAAGTGTATTTTTCTTGGAGTTCCCAGACAAGAGATACAGGTATAAATCATATGTCATGCAAGGTCTTCTCCATACAGATCGCACACACTACGTGAATCTTCGCTGTAATTGTAGAATAGGAGGTAGGTCACTTCAAAAGCTCCAGATTTTATACACTTTCACCACCCTTAACTCGAAAAAAGTATTTTGTTAATCTCAATCTAGCTCCACCTTATTTTATTTTACCTGTAAATTATTATACTAGTTCAGTTTAATTTGGGTTCATTTAAAAAGGGCCTCCCATTGTAATTTGCAATGTTAAGTAGGTACAAAAAAAGACTAAATTGCAGGCACCAGTTACTAAAACCTTTTATATATATATATATATATATATATATATATATATATATATATATATATATATATATACACCCGCACTCACTGGCGTTAAGGCTGCATTCGAATTTTCATATAACTAGTAAAGGCAATCAGACCCCTTTTCTCTGAATATTTTAAACCTTGTGCATGTAAAATTTATACCTAATTTGAATACTTATTAGCTGCCTGATCTCAGAAAAGAGTACTAGCTTTGTTTTCGTACTAGCTTCCTTTTCCACCTGTATTCTCTTTCGTAGCTATTGTTCAATAAAATGTTTAACAGGGAGTATTTGTTCACAAACACATCTGGTACAGCAGTTGTTTACTGTAGCTATAGCAGCTGTCACCCTTTATGTAACTTTGCTAGTTTGTTTTACCTGTATCCTGTTTATTCTTGTTTTGAACATCCTCAAATTAGAAAGCAGCAGGTTGTATATGCCTGACAAACCTGACATGTTTGTTGGCTTTAAGAGCAGAGGCAGAGAGAGTGGTTCACTGGTAAAATCGTTAATCTGCAGTTCCTGACTCGCTGTTTGTATTTCTTTTTTGTTATATAATTAAGATGAAACATTTTAAATCTGGCACTGTATATACAATATGTTTGCAGGGCATTAAAGAGAAAAAATAAAATAAAAACATTGGCTATAAATCAATGTTTCTGAATTATATAACATGTTATAGATCTTGAATAATGTTGAATGAATCAATAATATTAATAATAATTAAATGAGTGGACAGCTGAAAACAAACTGTATTCTAAATGTTTTAAATACAAATGTTACACCAAGTTAATGGCAAATCTTGAAAAATGATCTTCCCTGTTCTGAACAATACAACAATAAGCTAAATCCGGTGTGAGATTTTGGTGTATGGTGTGTTTTAATTATTGGGTGTGTTATACTGAATATGTGTATAAGGAAACTGGTATCTTATAAAAAGATGAAAGTTTATGTGTGTGCATACATTTGTATGCGCTGTGTATGTGTAATATACTGTACAGACCCATTAGGATATGTGTAGTGTGATGGTGATGAAAGCAGTGTAAGGTAGGGCTAGTTAAAAACCATGAAAAGAAGAAATAAAAACCCTTTCACATTACATATGCAGAACATACCTTGAAATTGCAGTTGGGTCAGAGTGTTTCTTTATTTATTGATCCTGGCAGGACATCTCCTTGCTGTCCTGAAAGTACAGTACATTTATGCAGTGAAAATGATAAAACATTTATTACAGTAGAGAATGTAATATGCATAATTTATGCTGTTTTTAGCACAATCATTAGTGATATTCTTGATAGGTTTTATTTCTTGCTTTTCATATCTAATACATGCCAGGAAAATTAATTTTATATCTTTCATTTATTTGCCCATGTTAAAATTGAGTTTTAAGTCATCTTCAAGTGAACAGTTTGATTGCTGCTCACGCATGAGCTTAATTACTTCCTAGGAAGGACAGTATTACATTTTTTTAAATGTCACAAAAATAAATGAATATCAGCCGTTTGATTAAAAAAGACTAGCCAATGTCTGACGTAGGAGGCTTTTTCTTAAAAAGCCTCCAAGGCATAATTTTATTTAGTCACAAAAAAGGGAGAAGACTATTGTACTATTTATCACTGGGTGATAAATAGTATAATGTAACTCCCCTACAAAATTTTAATTTTGCATGATTAGCTGTGCATCATTAAACAACTGCTTTTGCATAAGATGTGCTGTAAAATTCAGACAGAATCAAGACAGTGAATATTTAAGGCGATACATTCAGCCATGGTTGTCAAAGCCAGATAGTAGTGTGTGTGTGTGTGTGTGTGTGTGTTTGTGTGTGTACGCGCAAACCGTGCCTTCATTCAAAATGTTTTACAGAAAGATGGTAAGACCTTTTAAACACAGTGCCTTGCTCATGAAAGCTATTTGACTATACCTGATCCTGCTGCATGACTTGTCATGTTGGTGGTTAAAATCTGACCACATGTAAAGATTGCTTACAAAAACCACACATTCAGTTGTATTCTTCATTTGTTCAATGAGTGTATACTGCTCTTCGCTTCACCCCCCTCCTTGATTTAATTTGCAGAAAGGGACTACCCTTCTAATGGGAGTGTAAAGGTATAACGAGAGCATTAATTGATGCCTCTTAATCACTTTTAGGTATTAAATCATGATGCAGGAATCTGCGACAGAGACAATAAGCAACAGTTCAATGAATCAAAATGGAATGAGCACTCTAAGCAGCCAATTAGATGCTGGCAGTAGAGATGGAAGATCAAGTGGTGACACGAGCAGTGAAGTAAGCACAGTTGAACTGCTGCATCTGCAACAACAGCAGGTAAGTTGTGTTGTCCTTAAAAATTAGTATATCATTACAAGTAAACAACAACAGCTATGCTTGTAGAAATAATTATATATAATCACATTGTTTACAATTTAATGTTTTTACAATTATACCCAATTATTGTTTTGCATATTGGGGGTGGGGAAGGCTGCAGTTGCTTGCTTGCTTGCTTTGTTTGTACTGTGGCTAATTACCAGAGGGAGGCTTGTTTGTTTTTTGTTTTTTTGTGCACATTCTTTATTTATATTTTTGTAAATGGCAATGTAAATTAATACAAGCTTTTCTTTTGGAGGCTTTCAGTGTTGTTACAGTTACATGAGTTGTGATACTTGAGTATCCACCAGAGGGCCATGTACTGTAACTTGATCTTAAACCATGTCTACAAAAACTGTAGTAAACCTTGAATCAGGGGAAGACATTAAAAGGATCTAATTGATGTCTCAAAAAAAAAAAAAAAAAATGATATACTAAATACTGTACATCTGCAAAACCAACAATATATTTTATATTAAAAATGATCTGTGTGTAAAAAAATGTTACACTGAACACAGCAGATGTACAGTATTTAGAAGTTACTGTCACACTTCCTTTTGACACATATTAAGAAACATACGTGCACTTTTAAAATGGAAATTACTTACCAAAATAAGATTTTAGTACACATACAATACAATTCAGCCTTGCTTAACAGATTTGACTGTAACCTCCAGAGTAATGTGCACGTTATTTACATGGAAACATGTCTGTGATTTGCATTGTAGTGGTTTTCAACACTGTTATAGTTTCCATGTGACGTCAGTAGTTTTTTTTTTTTTTTTTTTTTTTTTTTTTTTTTTGGTCGTGTTTGTCAGAAATGTGTTTCCTATACCCACTGGGTAGGTAATACAATTACAAAATGACTATATATAATCTATCATGTTAAATATATGTACAGAAGTGTTAGTGTCAGGTACTTCAGTTTACATTTTTAAATGTTTAGAGATTACAGCAGTCTTTTTTTTCTCTCTCTTTTGTATTATTTTTTTGTGTACACAGCAGTAATTGTGTCATAGAAAGTGGATACTACCCTTTGACCAGTAATGCAAGGGCAGGATGAGATGCATAGCTTGTAGGTTGAGCAGAGTTAGGAGGCAGCTGAACCCCTCCAGGATGTCAAAACATCACGCCTGAATTAAGAAGGGGCCTTTAGGCCGTGCTCTTTCTAGTGACTCTCATGAACACCGCCTGAGTCAAACTGGTGAATAGTCTGTGACCTCTTCCACCCGACATTATAATTGCAAGGCAATCACATGGTTGGCCGAGCTAAACTTTACATTAATCATTCTAGATGTGTATTAGATTTATTTTTTTAAATAGTAATTATTATTATTATTATTATTATTATTATTATATACGCAGTATTTGAAACATTTCTGTATTACATACATTATCTTTCTGCACCAATTTTCAGTGGTATATTGTGCAAATTCAGATTACTTTTTTAAAATGTTATTTTTGTTTAAAAATATAATTTTTCTGTTGCAAAGTGATGGCACAGTTATGTTTTAAAATCGATTTTAATATTTACTAAAAATAAAAAACATCTAATATGAAAATAATACAATGGTTTGTATTATTCAAAGGTGTTTGCCTGACAAGGCTTTGAGAAGTTAAAAGTCTCAAGTTTAAAAAAAAACAAAATCCAGACAAGAAAGTGTATTGTATGGAAACAGAATGTGTGCTGCAGTGCTGCTTGTGTGTATAAACCTACACCTTAAATTGTGTCTGAGTTGGATTGTAGGTGGTGACTTTTTGGTGAATGAAGGTGACACTGTTTTTCTTTAACACTTCTGCACATGTAAAATACGTAAGTGTTACAATTCCTACAAAGAAACCAAAGCAGCTTTAGTGACTCTACTAATGCACAACTCCTCAGATACTTGAAGACAAATTGCCCATGTAGTAAAACACTGTAGAGGATACCATTTCAAAAGACGACAGAGAATGGCAATTCAAGTCTAAACCATCCAGTTAAGTATTCGTAACAGACAAGTTGTGAGAGGACAGGCTTGAAAGTGACAATCTTTTCTTCAAAACTGGAATTATGTCTCTAAGCAGACAGAAAGTAAAACCAGTGCTACAGCTAATAGGACTCAGGAGGCATTTTATAGTGGGTCTCTTCACTGTTAGGTATTAATACTGCCTGGGCTTTACTTTGAGAGTCCCTGAGTGCAGAGCACCTTTTTAGAAAAAAAAGAAAACAGCATAATCACAGACTATAAAACTTTTTTATTTTATTTTATTTTTTTTATAGTTTCTAAGCTAAGCAAAGTTATTTTTTTGCTACACTATTTGATTGTTGTATTTCACACTGGTTGTGTCTGTGTGTGTGTGTGTGTGTGTGTTTTATTTTCATTTTAAATCACTTTGTGTTTCCACCCCCCCACCCCCCCGGGAAAAAAATCTAATTATATATATATATATATATATATATATATATATATATATATATATATATATATATATATATATAATTTAGCTCTTATTTTGTAAGAATCATTTTCATCTTTTCTTTTATTATAAGATGGCTGTAAGGATGATAAACATTGAACTCCATACAGGACTCAGGCAGTCTGTTAATGCAAATAGTACCAGTATTATACAACCTGCAGTCATAATTAAAGCCAGCAACCTATACTTTTTGTTCATCTCC
>NC_081202.1:11157243-11168643 GCF_902713425.1 Acipenser ruthenus
TGTTATAAAATATAACTGTACCGGAAACAAAATGCATTACAGTACATAACTCATTGTTTACCATTTCTTTTGAGGCTTTACTTCATTCAGACCAACAGTTAATTATTTTACTTGAATAAGAAAACACAGAACCATCAGTTTATAACATATTTTATTTAAATGTACAGTACATGGCAAACAATGCACTGTGATTCACATTCACAAAATACCCCCTTAAACAAATTAAATGGAAATAATGGTTATGTAAATGCTGTATGTACGTTGCAGACAATTTGCCATATTCATTCTGAAAACTGTATTCATTCATAGTCTCTTTACACATCTACATGTAATTTTAGCCTACCAGAAAATTGAACAGAAATCATTATTGACATACCTTTAGCAAATGCTGTGTTCATTTTAGCATGTCATAGTCCTTTACAGTCTCTTAATGAAAAGTCTCTGTTTCCTTTTTTGCATCCATTTTCGTGCAGGAATGTATTAAAAGCATTCACGTTCCTGACACAGTGCCCGTGCCTGTTTTACAATGCTCGGTTAACTGTACCAGAAGTATTACCGCTTACACAGTATTACACATAAATGGGGTAAATGTAATGATGCAGCATTGGTAATGGTTTTGGATTTTGGAGTTTAATACACTTAGACGACATACACTTAAGTGAGGTGGACTGTGCAGATATATTGTTCTTTTCTTTTTAAAACCATGCCCTGTTTATTTATAACAGTATATTTTTCAACAGTTAACATTTTTCATTTTCTTCAGTCATTCCCCAAAGTGTAGTACATTTGGCCTGACATATAGAGTTGTTGTCTACTCCATGATGACACTAAAGATATATGATATGAGTGACAGTGTAGCTGATGTACATTCCTATCCCCAGACAAAACAGATGGTATTATTCTATTATCATCCTCAGTGATTTTACCATGGTGTGTCCATCTGCGTTACGACATATTACATGGCTTCATGGAATTTACAGTGCAGTCCTTCGGCAACTCCATTTCACTGTTTGGTCTCCAGAGATTTTATAAAATGTCAAGCTGTAGCTTGAAAGAGAAGTGAAATCTGCTGGAAACAAACACTTATGACCATTTCATGCCTGAATTCCGCAGCATTGTTGTGCACAAGGCAGGTGCAGATCTGGAGCACTACAGGTGAAAACATACCATAAATGGAAGAAATCTGGCTGCAGAAATGAGGTCTTGATTATAAAATGTTAAACACCCCATGTGGTAATCTTTAATCCTGTAGTAGCTTGGTGTGTTTTCCATCTGTGCGGACTACCCTCCCTAAATGTGTGTCCCAGAGGAATGTGAAGAGACCTGATACACTATTTACAATCGACTTTACTTTCTTTTGTCTAAAAGCACTAAAAAGTCTTAGTCATTTTAAATTCTGGAGCAGTAAAGTTTCTCTGTTTTATCAGTTACAGCCAGGCCTTAGGCTTTTTCAGCCCATTTTAGCTCACCTGAAAATCCTGTCATGTTTCTCTGCCTTTTCCCTTAAACAAGACCCAAAGTTACATTTGTGCTAATACTGGATTATTAACTTGTACTGTAGAAGCCATCTCACAACCAGAGTAAGTTATCAGACTAAGTCACATGCATGTCTGTGCACTGAAACTACAAGGAGAAGTAGTTGTGAAAGTGTAATTTACCAGTAATTTATTTACTGTATGGGTTTATATGTTCTCTTGTAGACTAAGGCATTCTGCTTTCTAAAAGCCCATTTAAAATGCAAGTATTTGGGTCATTAGGTCAACTGTTGTAATTGTGAGCGATCCTCATTGTAAGTGTAAATTGGTCTTAAACTCCTGCACAGGATCAATTCCAGCTTCACAACTCCCTTCCTTTTTATGTTCGTTTTGAATGTGTTCCATTTCTGACTGAGTGTCCAGACTCCCCCTTGAACATAAATGGAAGGTGAGCAAAACACAGTGCAGAATAAAACTACATTATAGCTAGTTTAATTTTGATGCATCTATTTCATGCATTAACCCTAATATGGTATTTTGACTTGTAATAACCAATACAGAAGGTATGCTTTCATACAATATCTGACTGGTAAAGACAATGAGACGTACAGTATGCTTGTAGAGTAATTTATCTAAATGGCGACAGATCTAATTGAAGCAGCCCATAAAGCTGAATCTTAATCTCATCATTGTTCTACGACTACAGTTTAAAAACCAAACTGCTAAATCCACCCAGTAGTGGTGTTCCATGTACACAAGGCCGTTTTTATTTCCAATGAACAGCTATATGCTGTTTGTTACAGGACCTCTACCTGCTGTCGGTTTGCCTATTAACCAAACCACTATTCATAACAACAAAAAGAAAAGAAAGTCAAGGCTTTACTTGGATCACACTGGTTCTTGGATATCCATTTAATACACTGGCTTTTCGTTTTTATAAAGTTCTTTATATGCATATGCTGGTAGTCTTAAGCTGACAACTAAGAGGCAGGCTCAGCTAGGAGGCAGCTTTGGAGTGTTATGCGTTTAACAAGCATGTCTAGTATTTCAGTTGCTTTGTAGTTTACAAATGAATAGCAACAGATCAGGAACTAAAATGCCTTGCCTAAGGTTAAAGTATTTTTTTAGTGTTTCTTTTTTTTTTTTTTTGCATAACAAATATTGAAATAAGTTGAATCTGGTTTCAGAGGCAACTGGTGAAAAAAGCATTTTAGTGTCCTTTGGCAATGTTTTTATTAGTCTCAGAAAATGGCAGGTGTCAGAAAGGGGCCTCTTGCGATGCACATTCAGAAAAGTTATGGTCAGAAGTTCATATCGATGCAATGTGTTCAGCAGTAGCCTTGTCTCTTGTGGAATTTGCCTTGTTTGAAGTTCTTCCAAAACTAGACTTTTGCTTTAACATGTATCAATCAAATGGTGTGCTTGGGAATAGGGACACGTAGTCTAGGAAGCAGTGAGTATTCTATATGTTAGCATTTGAGACTGGTTACTAAACCCTTTAAAAAAAAAAAAAATAAAAAAAAAGGGTTATTCTGTTTTATTTATTTTTCTGAATTTTTTTATATATATATATATATATATATATATATATATATATATATATATAGGGTAATACAGCAAAGTAGTAAACTATCTCTCTTGCATAATTTTTTAATGTAAAATTCAGCATGTTAGAAACCCAAATTTAATAATTTTTGTTTTGTATTTATTTTAGCCAGACACCAGCCCATGAGACATCAAGTTATTCAGATCAGTGAACAGTGTTTTGATATTAAATTCTTACATTATTTTTCCCAAAGTCATTCCTTTACGTGAAAGTGGCAACCTGATATGTCTCATAGGTACATTATATTGAATAGTTATTAAAGCCAATGCCTTCTAACAGTGTGTGCTTGGAAAGGAAAACATACAACGTATCGTGCGGCTATAGCTAACCCTTGGTCTAACAGCCTAACATTTGGAGGAATTGCATACTGTACCTCATATATTCCTGCTTGCTTGTCATTGTTTTAATGCATCGAAGGTGGTTGAGTGTGAGTCGTTGGTTGCATCGACATGGAATGGCCCAACAACTGTTTGTCAAACAATTTTCACATCCATACAGTATGAAACGGGTTATGCTCTCCATCAGTAGAAGTAACAGCTCATTTTTCATACAAAGAAATCCTAAACTAGTATATAAACTAGTAATTTAATGTTCTCTTGGGGCTCAGTTGTTTCACTGCCACCTCCTTTAGCGATAGCTCTATGCTAGCCAGAAAAGAATGTATTGATTATAAAGGATATGTAGTTTGCTGAGCCTCATCATTCCTTGTGACGTTTGACTGCTGGTCAAAATGGCAGCAGGGGACCCATCTTTCAAGACAAGCTGATGGTGGTAGCGTATGTTTGCTGTAATTTTGTGAGCATTTGACTCTTCCGACAGGTGTAATTATTTTATGAGACAGATTGGAAGTCAAGACACTTGACTTCTGTTTTTTAACGCTATTATGTTGTCACAATTTTTTCTCTATGAACCAAAAATAAGGCGCAGTGTAAACCATTTTGTGTTCAGTCTTCATATAATGGAATGGTACAAGACTACCATTATGTTTTGTTTTGTTTTTGGGCGGGGGGAGGAAGAGTACCACAACTGAGGCAAAAACACACAATACCTACATTTAAAATGTGTTTTTTATATATCTTTATTTTACTCCAAAACATCACACTTTCTTTTTCAGTTGTTAACAGCTCAGAAACTATGCTGTTTAACTTGGGTGTCTGTAAGTAGTCCCAAATTGTCCTTATTAGTTTCAGAATTCTAGTTCCTTTTGAGAATATCTGGCCAAGTCTCTCCCAGACCAACAGGAAGCTGACTTAGTTCAAGCTATCCATGACCCACCCATGGAATATCAAGTGAGCACTAGCAACTAGGCATACACACCCAAGGAGTGCCACACCTGAGTTACACAGAGAACACAAAACATTGACCTCCTTTGGCAGTCTGTAGTGTACTCCCTTTTTTTTTTTTTTTTTTAGGATCCATATTTGATTTGTTAATTTTGAAATAGATGTCTTCCTTTTTTTTCAAAACAATCTAGTGAATTTATTTGCTGATGTAATCCTTATTTTAGTTTGTGTTAATTCATAAATATTTACATTGCAGTAAATCTGTAACCATGGAATACATGTGGATCATAACGTTGCAGTGGCTAAACCGCCTAAACACTAAAAATGAATATTGCGTTCCTTACATGGTTTGGCATGTATAATATTATGAACAATAGCAGTAACTTTACTGGTTCTCATCCCAGTTTTGTGCTGTGTTGTGTGACTATATCCCATTAGGTCAGCTGACCAATACACTGTATATCAATGTTGTCTATTTTAAACTGAGAAAAGGCATAGTAGTGATGTTTGATAGCAATAAAAAATAAAAGCATTCAAAAGTAGTAACGCCTGCTGCTTTAAAATACAGAAAAAAGACAGCTGCCTGTTAGCAAGAGCTTTACTAAACCTGATAAATAAGCAGGTTTTTTACTCTAAAAACACCAGAGGGTTTTTGAAGACAAGATGTCACTTAACTTGGTTGAGCCTTTGATGAAGGGTTTTTGACATTCTCAGTGGTTTTGGTTCATTCAGTGATGGGACTGATCGTATATTCTTGTTCTATTTCCACATCTGTCATTTCTGTTGAATATCTTTATTGTCTACCCTTCTATCTTTAAACAGCAGGGCCCAGGAAAGAGACCACCAGCTGGGCATGTCATGTATGAAATACTTAAACCTGTCTGATGCACCTTTTGAGAAAGGACTAGTAAGCTGTGTACAGTGTGTGTACATTTTCCTGTGATACTGCATTTTATTTTCAAATGATTTTGACATGCAGATTAAATGTTTTATATTTTTCACTGTTCGTTAGTGTGGTTTGTATTAAGATGTTTTGAGAAATGGGCAGAAACCAGACTGAATTCCAAAGCGGGAAAAGTTCCAACAGCATGAAATATCATCAGGTGTTATGTGGGAAAGAGTGATTGGCAGACTTCACTTTTGATGTTGGATTAAAAAGGGTGCAGTTAAAGAAAGCATCTTCTCATTCTCAATCTAATGAGCATGAAACATTCTGCATTATAAACTCCTTATAAGTCTACTGTTAGTTTTGCAGTACAAGAAAAATATATATTTACAAAAATGTAAAAGAAAACTCTTGATGATCTTAGTCAAAGTACAGTGCCTTTAAAATTACTTGCTTTAATACTTGGTTCTAAATTTGCTAGTTTTGCTTTTAGATATTTTTTTTTATCTCTTGATATGTGTATCTAATAATGTCTTTCTATTGTAGATTTGTATCTGAATAACAGATTAAAGTTAGTGAGAAGTACTGAAATTGTGGCTGTCTGTGTCTAAATTGCTTGAGAGTGATCATGCTTTTGGAACATTTATCAAAGCCTTACCCTTTCACAAAAGAAAATGCAAAATGCAGCTTCTCAGAAGAACCAGCTAAGTGAGCAGCACAATGATACATTTTCTTGTTAGAAGAAATTACATCCACTAACTTGAGCATGAAATTGAAAAAAGAAGCATTGCTCCTGAATTTACATTCTTGATTCAATGAGAGATGTAGATTTAGCCCCTGGATCAAAAAACAAAATGTTTCAAAAAGAATATTGCTATTATATTCACTTTATTCAAGCTAAAACATTATTAATAAATGTAATTGTATTATGCTGAAATGCTTTTTGTTTGTGAAAATGCATAGCAGTCAGTCATCCTTAACAGTCATTTAATATATTTAGCCATTTCCAGATGCATTTACTCGTTCCTGAACATCTTTATCAATGGGGCTCTGCATCTTTCATTTCTCACCTAAGCCATGCACAGCATTCCCTAATCAAATTCACTGGGCTAGTGTTGCGGTTCACTAGCCTCAGGAGCTGGTTTCTGCTTTAAATAAATTGCAGAAAAAATGTTGATTGATAGATGCTGCATGTCAGAAGAGAAGATAACTGTATCTTCTATAGCTTACTAAAAGGTCATGCACACAGCATAATTGGAATATTCACAGACAACTTAGAGATAAAGTGCATCATGAAAAGGTATGCAACCTCATAAGCAGTGAAACATGGACAAAGATGCATTGTCCCCACAGTTAGAAATGTAGAATCTATTACTTCCTCTGATCTTTGGTAAAACTGAGCCTTTTGCAAACAAAAGATCATGCACCCCTGTGCACATGATTTACGTATAGAAAACAGTGTATCAAAAACAAGCCCACAGAATCAAGGGCATCCATGCACTTGATTTTGTTTACCTATCATATTGCTTGTTTTGTTGGCAATATCTCTATGTACAAACAATACAGTCCCATTTTATTTTTTGCTGTGTATATAATGTGTGTATTTGCCACCCAACCAAATGTGTCCTCCACAGTCAACTGTTACCTGGATTCCTGTTTGGGAACAAAAATAGAAACTCCTGCTGTAACACTGTCAATAAGGAGTAGGGCCACTATGGGTTGCCAGGACGTTCTCCAGAATAGCTCATATACTCTTAACCCATTGTATCTAAAGTTGACTTGCAACAGGGATATGCTACTACATAACTGATGTCAGGGATTCGGTTTACATAGCAAGACCAGACATAATACAATAATACAGAAATTATTGGTACTACTGTTATGGTAAATATATACAATACATTGTAGTAATGTTTTATTTTGTAAACACAGATATACCCTCTGTAACTAAGATTTAAATAAAAGCTATATTTTTTTATTACAATGCAGTAAAGCAGCTTTGGAAATGTAGGTAAATGTATCTAAAAACCAAACCAAAACACCATAAGTGAGCTATAGTGAGGCAGACCGATACAACTGACCTACAGCTGGGGCATCACAGTGGTGTACAGCTGAAATATGCACCTAAGGGCTAATGAACTTTTAGCTACTATTCTGGAGGCACAGAAGGGCAATGTTAGGGTCAACCTCCTCATCTCAAACAGGTGCTTCCAGTATTTTAAATCTAAGGGAGTGGGGGACTTCTAAGATCCTGCATAAAAAGAATAAAACAACACTCTGGTTAATAGGCAGGATATTGGATTACATGATGGGGCTTTGATGTTATCAGATGGGAATGTTGTGAGACATCACATGTGTTAACAGTTACCATTAATAAAGGCCTAAAGAAGGCTCAGGAAAAGGCTTATCAAGGTGTTTTGTTTTATGCAGTAGGCTGCATACTATATGAGGTATTTTTTTGTGTTTGTTTTGTCTGGCCAGTGCCCATACCGTGGACTGTACCATATTATCAAGATATTGGTTGTTTTGTTTCTTAGCCGTAGGCATAGTAACCAGAAAGGGAGTACACATTCCAGTAATATTTATGATAAGAAATTAACCCTGTTTTTATTTCCTAAGCTTCTCGGAACAAAAAAAAAAACTGAATTTAAATGTCTACTTCACCATTTTTTTTTTTATGTTTGTTGAATTTTCACTCTTCATAATCCACTGCACCCCTTACCAGTGATATTGCCAAATCAGAACAGTATAATGAAATACAACATAATGCAAAACATTTTGCAGATAAATGAACGTAGATGATGGATAATGAAAGATGTGTCTGACTGTACTGAGAAGGTATCTTCCAAGGATATCTAATTTTTAATGTTTTTCTTTATGATGAATGAATGTGGGTGTGTGCTTAAATACTTATGCTATAAAACTAAAGAAGCATGTCAGGAAATACACAAATAATAATATAATATACAATATGTGTGTGTGTATATATAGTTTAAACATATAGTTTAAACATTTACACTTTATGGTGTATACAAATGTAAACTGATTTAGGTGAACTGCAGCTGTCCAGGTTTTCTGACCATTCGATATTATTCACTTCAACAGCTGTCAAACTATCCCTCCCGGTGCATAACAAAGATTCTGTTGTATTGTAAAAATATTCATAACATTTTAAGGAGGCTGAAAGTGTATACGTTTGCAGTTGTACTGATAACACAGCACCCTTCTCTGTTTGACTTGTTTACATTGACACCAGTCCTTTTTGCTCGTACTGACAGGCATGCAGAAATCTGTTATTTGAACTGAAATTTACACACTTTAAGTGATGAACTTTTTCTTTTTCTTGTTGAAAAAATGCAAGGTTACACAATAGACGGTTTTCAGATTTTCTCATAAATGCACAGATTCCTGGGCTATAAATGACTGAATTCATCACCAATTCATCAGGGAGGCTGAGCTATGCAGTTCTGTTTACAGTGGCAGAAAGTTAATATAAATTTTCATCAGAAGGGGAAGTTTACACATAAGATTCTATTTGTCCTTCATTATTAGCACCTGAGTCTAGGCTGGAAAGCATAATTGTCTACAGGCACAGGCCAAATAGATGCAAGGGAAAGGCAAATAAGCACACCAAAAATAATTTTATGGTTGTCTGTTACAATTCTCTCCCTGGGATTCTTAATCTAGAAAATCAATAAACAATGTGAGTGAAACTCTTTTCCAGTGCTCAGTCGTGGCACCAGTTGAAGCAGCACACAGAAGACCATTGTTCCTCCTGGTTAGTTTATAATTTCTTGCTGTGAACTTGACTGGGGCCGTTTCTCTGCAGGGCATTCCTACACTGCTAATGCTGTTGATTTATGAGTTCTAATAAAATGTTCACTCATTATTGGAGGACCCCCCGCCCCTTTAACTGTGGATGTGTATTCTGTTGTCAAAATAAGTTCCCATTACTTAACCAGTACCTATGAAAACTAGTGCACACAAGGGTCTTGTACATATTTAAAAAATCAACACATTTATACCCAAATGCAACCTGAAAAGTCTGTAGGAAAAAACTAGTAGTTTATTATAAATGTTTGGAGAAGAGGAAACTTCAAGGCCGTTATCATATTCACCATGTAGAGTGTAACAGACAGACACACAGGATCAGTGAGTAAGGGTTCACATTTTGAATAGTTTAAGTGGAGGTGTTGTCCTGCTTTAAATAAACCATTTACTTTTTTTTAATTAAACAAAAAGCCTTACATGTTTGCAGATTTGAACACCTATACTTGTTTTACAAAACTGAGAATTAAAATAGAAAGGTTGATAAGCTCTTCTGCAGTGTTCAAACTTGAAATTACATGCATGCTTTTGCATTTCATAATCTGGTATACAAGAACAATGGTGTACAAGAACAATACTGCATTGGTAACCTTAAATAATTGCCCCCCACAGACAAGCTTATAACTCACTGATTGATTAATCTGGTAATATTTTAACACAAACAGGAACAGAAGTCTCAAAATACCCAGGTCCTTGGGTATATCACTGCATGGGCACGTGTCAGCAGACTAGTGAGTCAGCCCAGATGGTCTATTGTCAGCATTACCCCTGTGTGTGTCAACACATGGTAATATGGCTGTATGTAGCCAGTTAGCAGGTTCTAGAGATTGTATTCTGGCACTTTGGTCATTACAGATGGTGGTCTGGCCTTTATTGATCAAGTACCGTACCGACTACCACTTCATACAGTATTGTCAGCTTGTCCCCTGACTAAATCACTGCATGTGATTTGTGTTCTTTTGTGACCAGTGAATAAGTTCCATTGTATTCTACAGTATTTGACAGTGTGTGAAACTCGGTATTTGAGTGCAGACGTGTGTGTGTGTGTGTGTAGAACTGTACAGTATATGTACAGTATCACTGGCTTAATCAGTTAAGAAAATAAGCAATTAAAAAGGGTACTGGTCCTTACAGGAATTAAAATGATAGAATTTTAAGCAAAGGCTTTTTTACATTGAACTTCAAAAAAAAAAAAAATTCTATCTATCTATCTATCTATCTATCTACACACTTATATACACTGAGTGTACAAAACATTAGGAACACCTGCTCTTTCCATGAAATAGACTGACGAGGTGAATCCAGGTGAAAGCTATGATCCCTTATTGATGTAACCTGTTAAATCTACTTCAATCAGTGTAGATGAAGGGGAGACAGGTTAAAGAAGGATTTTTAAGCCTTGACACAATTGAGACATGGATTGTGTATGTGTGCCATTCAGAGTGTAAATGGGCAAGACAAAAGATTTACAGTAAACTGGGTATGGTAGTAGGTGCCAGGCACGCCGGTTTGAGTGTGTCAAGAACTGCAACGCTGCTGGGTTTTTCATGCTAAACAGTTTCCCGTGTGTATCAAGGATGGTCCACCACCCAAAGGACATCCAGCCAACGGCAGGCCAGTGGCCAAAAACGGCTCATTGATAAGAGGCCAAAGGAGGCTGGCACGAATTGTGCAGAGCAACAGACGGGCTACAGTTAGTCAACTGATAGTCCAGTACAACATTGGTGCCGAAAGAACCATAAAAGAATGCACAACTCATCGTACCTTGACACGAATGGGGTATGTCAGCCGACGACCTAACAGAGTTCCACTTCTTTCAGCAAAACACAAGAAACTGCGGTTGCAGTGGGCTAAGGAACGAAAACACTGGACACTGGAGGATTGGAAAAACATTGCCTGGTCTGATGAATCCCGGTTCCTGCTGTTTCACGCGGATGGGAGGACTAGAGTATGGAGAAAACCACATGAGTACATGCATCCATCATGCCGCATGTCAACATTGCAGGCTGGTGGTGGTGGTGTGACGGTGTGATGTGTGTTTTCATGGCACACATTGGGCCCCTTGATAAAAGTGGAGCAACGTTTGAATGCCACAGGATATCTGAACATCATTGCCAATCAGGTGCATCCCTTCATGGCAGCAGTGTATCCATCTGCTAATGGATTTTTGCCCAGTCACCAGATCTCAATCCAATTGAGCATCTGTGGGATAAGATGGAACAAGCTATTCGGAGTAGAGATCCACTACCAGCCAATTTGACACAACTGTGGGAAGCATTGGAGTCAACATGTGCCAGTGGAACGCTTTCGACACCTTGTAGA
>NC_081202.1:11168843-11186343 GCF_902713425.1 Acipenser ruthenus
ATTGTTTTCCTGTAACTCACTGAATAATACATGGATACCCTTGTGATGCTAATATTAAAGAAGACAAGGTTCGGCAGTACAGTTTGGGTTTCGTTTTTTTTTTTTTTTAAATAGTGTTTTTCAGTGCTGTACAGACGTTCTCTGTTTTTATCCGTTTAGTTTGTTTGAGATACGAATGTACCAGCTTTACATCTTTTTCTTTTAAAAAAAAAAAAAATGTATTCTCATTTTGTTGATCATTAATGAACATTTATGTAATGTGGGTGTTGAGTGATTGAAAACAAGACAGTTTGTGTTTGAATTGAAAGTGATGGTCTAGAGGAGTCGAATGGGTCAAGGTTCAAGTATATTTTCCTCTAGAGGAATGATCACTTTTGTACGATCTTTGGATATCAATGAAAAAGCTTATCACTACTGTGGTATTATCACTTTTTTTTCCATATGGCTCAGGATGCAAATATAGCCTTCATCCATGTATTTTTTATATATGTCTGATATGACATTCAGCACTATCGCACTTGCTTTGGGGAAGGACCATTCTTGATAGTGGCATGTATATTTAATTTAATTTTTTTTTTTTTTTTTTTAGTAACAGATATAATTTATACCCTCAAAAAGTTCTGTATTATATTAAAAAAAAAATAGGCTCCATTATCAAAGTTTGACTATGCCATAAAAAAACTACATTTGACCTGTAGAACATTTTAACTGTTTTAATTACCAATCCTACAATACATTTATGAATTATGGTGCCACTGTAATTGTAGTGGCTTTTAAAAAAGAGCCAAATAGAAAAAACACTTATTATTTAATGTATAACACGGCATACAATGTCAAAGCATCAGCTATCATTTAGCTTATTATAATGTTATAAGGATAGTGTCATAATAATTCACATATATTCCTAGGGTAAGTAACTTTTAGAGAAAGACTACCCAGAATAACTAATTGGATAGTTTTCTATGCCTTATGGTAAATGGCATAACTGATTAGTAAAATGGTCTGTTTTGAATGAAGTTACTTTTCCTTTAATACCAGAGAAGTCTGCTGATTTAAATGGATTATCTTTCCTAGAAGGCACTAGTCAAAACTTCTCATAGGTTTTCGTAGACCTGCAGAGTTGAAAGAGTTAATGCAATTCAATATTTTAGCAACATGGATTATTATCTGATCACACGTGTACCTACAAATGTATTCAGTGTCCTTTGGTTTAATTGCCATTTAGTGTTTTTTGACATCATTGCTGATAGTAGCTAGTGTTACCGCTTGTTTACAACTTGCATGATAAAAAAAAAAATATATATATACATGTTCTGGTAACGTTATTATAAATAATTATGTTTGTACCAGTTATGTAAATGATAATGTTTGTATATTTGTGAAAATATTTTGGTATGAAGTACCAGTGTTGGGGGTTTGCTGGCTGAATGTAATCAGCTTGTTTGTTTGTACAGCTTAAACTGTTTATGCCTTGTTTTTGTAGCATATGACTCACATAGCTTGATAGTGTTGTTTTTTTTTGTTTTCCCTGCTGCTGAGATAAGCTTGAATCTGACATGTCTGGCCTGTCAACAGTGTTGCAACTGTTCCAGCTGACAAGTTCTTGTTTAACAGCAGTGTATGCAAGATATTGTGGCAGGCTGGGACATCGGGTGTATGGTACTGTAATCTTAGCACACTAGATGTGTATGGATATGACATTTAGTTTTCACACTTCCTGTTAATGACGTGCTCTAAATTTCATTCACAAGTACACCGTCTTAATCTCCTCTGGAAAATGCATTTATCGCATGACATTCATTCTATTGAATGTATTTCTGAGGGGTTCAGGCTAAACCAAGTGTCTCAAAAAATGAAATGTTTTTACAATGAAACACAACATAATATATAATTTTATTTTAATAAGACAATATTAGTTTGGGTTTAATGCAGTTGACCTACCCATGATAACCAGTCTAATTTTTCATTTCCAGCACTTGTCCTTAATATATTGAGCCATAACTATAAGAAAAACAGCAAGTACATGTTTAATGTATTTCATGCTTGTCAAATATTGTTCGGAAAGTTCTTCCCAACACTGTTGCAGAAGTTCCCACAAATGTGTTGCACTTGTAGGTTGCTTTGCTTTCACCCTTCTGTCCAGTTCATCCCAAACCAGCTCGATGGGGTTTAAGTCTGGAGACTGTGCTGGCCATTCCATGATTTGAAGCCTACCGTCTTGTTCTTTTCTTCTAAGGTAGTTCTGACATAGCCTGGAGGTATGTTTTGGGTCATTATCTTGCTGTAGGATGAACCCCTGACCAACTAGGCGTATACCAGAGGGTATTGCATGGCGCTGCAAAATGCTGTGGTAGCAGTTTTGGTTCAGGGTGCCACTCACTCTGTGCAAGTCGTCGACTCTGGATCCAGCAAAAGAGCCCCAGACCATCCCGCTTCCTTCTCCATGTTTGACAGTTGGTGTCACACACCGAGGAACCATCCTTTCGCCTACTCAACGGCGTACAAAAACCCTGCATGATGAACCGAAGATTTCAAGTTTTGATTCATCGGTCCATAAGACCTTCTTCCAGTCTTCAGTAGTCCACTGGCGGTGCTTCATGGCCCAGGCAAGCCTCTTTTTCTTATTTTGCCATCTTAGCAATGGCTTTCTTACTGCCACTCGACCTGTCAAACCTGCAGCTCGAAGTCTTCTCTTCACAGTTGAAACTGAGACTTGCTTACTTTGACCAGTGTTAAGCTGTGCTTGGAGCTGTTGTCCTGTGAGCCGCCTATCATGCAAGCTGTTGACTCTCAGAAACTTGTCTTCTGATTCTGTTGTGGCTTTGGGTCTGCCAGACTCCTTCCTGTTAGAGTTTCCTCCAGTTTCCAAGTGCCTTTTGATAGTGTAGGAAACTGTACTCACTGACACCTTGGCTTTCTTTGCAATTTCTCTAAAGGAAAGACCTACACTTTTAAGGGTTATAATGGTCTGTCGGTCTTCCTTTGTTAATTGCCTTTTTCTCGCCATTGAGAGCAATATACTACTTCCTGCAGTACAATACTGTCCAAATAATGCTTAAGAGGGTGTAGTAACACAGTCTGTTCCAACACTGCTTTTATACAGACAGAAGGTTTGTAAGTAATCAACAAAAGTTGGGACACCTGAAGGAATTGTTAGCTTCAACTTTCAAGGCTTAATTTACTTCCATTGCTGCAGAACAGCTGTAAGTTGTTAACCCATTACTTGTTCCCTGAAAAAGGCCTTTTTGTATAACTCTGAAATGTACATTATTTTTCAGTTTTTGGTAACCTAAACTTTTTTTTTTAACCTCTGGCAGTTTACCGCTTACCTTTGTACCATTTCAGGTTATTCACTGGACTTGAACTGCTTAAATTTCAATAAAAACTGGAAAAATGGGGGTGTTCTAAAACTTTTGACCGGTAGTGTATATATAATAATATAATTTTTCAAACAAAAACTGGAGTGTAGCATGTTTGTTTTTTTTATTTTATTCAGTGCTCTGTGCACTGCTATTAACGTTACTGGGTAGTGCCTGTGTAAACATTCTTGTTTCTCCCTGTTTCACATAATAGTTGCTTGTACCATATTTCTTCTGACCTCGCTATCTGAAACCAATTACAGCAGATCTATTTGGGCTGAATCTATTTTTATAAGAAGCCTGATCTGCAGTGTTGTTCTCTGCGATGAATATCAACATCAAACATGCTTCTGAGTGCCTAGTTATTTATGTTACACAGAGAGATTGTGTAGCCTTCAGCTCTCTTATTCATTGAAGATACTAATGGCATAGAAGTAATTTTTTGTTTGAATGCTCAGAACACAACAGGTTTAAGGTTAAACAGACGTATTCTTCAGTGCTTGTCATAAATGGCATCTAATTTTAAGTAATGATTATTTACTTTTCCTACAGGGATGGAAAAAAAAAAAAAAAAACACATTTTGTGTACAGGATTTGAACCAAAGTTCAAATGTTTATATGACTAAAGACAGGCTTGGTGTAACAGGGCGGAGGTCAGGCTCAAAGTGGTGACCCTGGTATAGCTTTGACCTAATGTTCTTCAAGTCTTTATCTGTTGTTTGTCCTTTTCGAAGTTTCAACTGTCTGTGATTGCTAAAGAAAGAATGGAAATGCAAGTCAGGCGCTGTTTTTGTAATGTCTCCAAATGTTAAGGGTATGCTCAGTAAACTGGTACCAGATCCTTTTCTGGGGAGACAAATCAATGTTGTTAAGACACAGTGCCACTGCATTCAGTTTGTTTACTTTGGTTTTCAGTGTCTGCCTGCCTACTCTGAAAACTTGCTTGGAGCCAGACTATAGCAGCCCTCTCTCTGTCTTTTCATAATTGATCAGGGGATGACTGCCTTCCCTGAGGGTTAAGACGTGGCAACTTTTTTTCTGTTTGCTCAGCATCTCAATGCAGTAGTTCAAACATTGTTCACACCAGCTGGCAGTGTAATGCCATATGCACATCCTGTCAAAGCAACTGTTGTCATGGCTACTAGAGTCCCAGAAAAACCAACCCCTTGATTCTTCTAACAAAAAAAAAAAAGTGCCTTTCTCAATCAGATGTGTGTATTTTTTTTTTTTCTTCAGGAAATCGTATAGTATAGGTCACCTTGATTACTGCTTGCCACAGCTAAACATTGCACAGTAACTAAAGCTGACAGCTAAGTCATTTTCTACATAACCACTTCAAAAAGTTGGTCCTATGTTTTATAGTGTGTTGCTTATTGATTGTATCAACAATCATAGTAAATCATCTTATCTTCCTGGGGGGAAACAATGTGATTGATTTAACTGTTATTTCATATAACTACACATTTATGAAAGTTCTACATTTAACAAACAAATGCACAGCTTCAATGGAAGCCTCTACAAATGACACACTTTTTTTTAAAATAGCGAACTGTTTTTTGACGATTTTAAATGTTGATACATTTTCAAAGTGAGGTCAACTGAATAATCGTATACGAGACATTGTGTATGTACTGGTAATGCAATACTGTCCTACTTATTTAGTATGTGTGTATACAGTAGTATAGAAATCTACCAATGTAAATCAAACTGGGATGAGAACAATAGTTTAAATCAAGTGTTTTGATCAGCATAGCATATAAAAGAAAGGATGATAAGCTTAATGTTTTACTTAACAATCCATAAAATAAGCGGTCTCATATTTCTGGTCAGGAATGTAAACAAGCTCAGAAAGTAGACGACTTCTGTCAGAATAAGGGTTTAACTGCTTGCATTGAAAGTAAAGCACTTCAGCTCTGTGGTGTAAAATCCTAGTTAATTCGCTTCTCAGACAATCTGATGTTGATTTGTGAAATTTAATTGCAGCTTCTGGTAACACTTCTTCAAATCTTCATCTACTTCAAATTGGTATTATGCATATGTAAATTACCTGGTAGTTTACAGAGGAGTGGGCATTTCAGTTGAGCACACACTAGACAGATCAACTTTCTTCAAGAGTGCTTTAGGCAAACTAACTTTATTTATCTTTCATTATAGCTATATCAATTATTGCAAAAGTGACAACATATTGTAGCGATCTCAGTTAACGCAGGCAGGCGCATCATACAGGCCGAGGCAATCCACACACAGGTGGAGGGTGGGCGCGAACCCGGGACCTCTCGCATTAAAGCATAGCGCTGATACTGCTGTACAAAAGAGCCGGCTTCTTTGCAAGGAGCGTAATATCGGGCTTATGTCTTCGTGTGTGATTACGTCACCTACCAGCTCTGCTGCTGCCTTCCCCCGTGCACGCTACAATATTTATGAAACCAGATTTTTCTGTTGTTAACCTAAACTGTTGTTAAATTGTTTAATCTTTTGGTTTGAAGTGAGCTTTTAAAAATGCAAAGTACTGTACTGTTCACATTCTCTTTGCAGGCACTACAAGCAGCAAGGAAATTACTTTTACAGCAGCAAAGCAGTGGACTAAAATCTCCAAAGAGCAACGACAAACAACGTCCACTGCAGGTGAGCTTGAATTTCATTTTGCTTCCATATTTTAGGTATTTTTTCCAACATGTTCTTCATGAATCATCTAGTGTTTGACTTGGCATTATGCTTCTAAACCTCAGTCAGTTTGTTTCTGTACCACTAGGAGTAAGTCTGTTTTTTAATATTGCTCTGAAGTGGAGGTGCACCATGTATGGAATGGACGTAGGCACACTGTCTGCAATAGCATTGTTATATTGCTACTGGCTCTACAGCAAAGGAGTTGTGTGCTTGATGAAACACAACAATAATAAAACCAGAATAAACAAACCACTGATTAAATGTAACATTGAGAGCATGTAGTTTTATATAGATACAGTTGTGTGGTTGTCACCAGGTTCATGTTGTGTTTGAGTCTAACTAGCAACTTCCACCTTGTAAAAAATCTATTAAAAGTGTATTCAATATGTGGGAAAAAGTTGTTGTCTGTGAATTCCTACGTAAACCTCTCCAGAACAAGAAAGACATAAAAAAGGAGTAACTATTTCCTTCCGCTCAGTAGAAATAAAATTCTGTGTTTTTTAAACACAATACAGTTATACAGTTGGCAGACAATGAAAACATGAGGAGTTATGACAAGAAACAGGGAGGCGCTAGATTATCATTACAAATCTAATTCGGATTTGGACTTTTCAATACCTTTTTATCTGATTTCGGCTAGTACTGTACCACTTGAAACACAGCTCAATGCACAATTCAGCATGTGAGTTCATTGCTTACGTTTTTTTGTTTTTTTTTACCAATGGAGCGCAATGCTTTTTTTTCCCCTGTTTCAACTCTGAACTGAAAAATGTCAGGGACTCTTCTTTACATTTATTTTCATTCAAGCTAATATAACATGTAGTACACTCTCTGAAATACCAGTCCAGTGTAAAAACAAATTATTGAAATATACCAGTTTTTAAACTAGTAGCTCTTGACCTCTGCTGTTTCATGGATGACACTTGAGAATAATATTTCAAGCTACATTTCTCCCCATCGAATGGTAGGCATATGAAGTAATAGTATGATGTTTGGAACAAAAAGACAAAGGGGGTGAAAATATTTAATTATTCACTTTATGGATGACCAATCAGTTGACCTATCTATATATATATATATATATATATATATATATATATATATATATATATATATATATATATATATATATATATATAATATATAAACCTTCCCAAAAAACAGAAAGAAAATTCAAGCCCCCCCCCCCCCCCCCCCCCCAACACTGTAAAGATGAATCAAGTTTACTCATAAAAATTGAGTAAACTCATTGCCTTAATATAATTAAGTTTAGCTACTCATTTTAGTTTTTGTTCTGACAACTTTCTCTGGGGCTGACTAAACTCATAACATGTATATTCATGTAACTTAATCTATTTGAGTTAGATTAACTTTTTAATAGTCAAGTTAGTTTGAACATTTGTATTTCATTTAAACAATAAAAAGTTAGCTGAGGTAACAAAATGTGCAATCAACAAGCTATTTTATTAGCTGCCAGTGCAGCACTTCTGCTTATGTGCTTATAGCAGCAATTACAAGTGCTTTAGAGTGACTTTGGGGTTTACAGTGCAGCATGATTTGTTAGAGCGCACTTTAGCATGACAGATTTGCCTTTCACTGCTAATGTATTGTTTAATTGATTCTTGTGGTTTTAATTTGATTGTCAGGTGCTTCAATCAGGTCATTTTCTTATCACATTTTACAGCAGGTCTGTTCTTGACCCTGTTAAACAGCAAAACACTATTTTCTGTCTTGACGCAAAATAAAGTTACATCCGCCAAGCTGTCCTTTTTTATTATTATGACAGGTTCTTCAATTTGTGGTGTTTTAAAATTGTCAGCAATTCGCATATTTTCAACTTTATTTTTAGATTTAAATTGCAGTGTGAGTGCATGCACTCTTCACGGCTAATAAGTGTTATCAAAGAACAGTGGGTTACCTCATTAGTACCATGTGCATTTAATTAAAGAAGAGAACATCGGAGTTAACCTCATAGTTAATATTTTCACAGAGTGCTTCAATGCCAACACCTTCAATTGGAGTCACACCCCTGTGTACCTAATTTATTAAGCTGGTGTAAGATAAGGTTAGAGAGGGTACCTCCATGCTGTGGACTAAATTATTTAGATCAGTATGTGTGTGATATTTTCTGACATAAGTGGTTTACTTGAACATTTTGGTTTTAGTGCATAGACATGTGAAAAAGTATACTTGCTTTAATTTATGTATATTTATTTAATGAGGCTAAATAAATGCAATAAAAATATACTGGAAAAGAGGTCCAAGTTAGTGTTTGTTTTCAAACAGACCTCAGCATGTTTGTGCAAATACATAATGTAATATGTGATGGAGCATAACTACTAGAAATTATACCAAGAAGAATTCAGTACGGAGAATCCGCAAGGTGGTGGCAGGGGAAGGAGGAGACCAAACAAAAAAGAAGCAATATGAATGTAAGCCACACAGTTTTTATGGCGCTTGGATATGATGTGTTGATTAGTGTGCGGATTCTCCTTCCAGAAATACCATCAAGTTTTCCATTTAAGTATGGAGAATCAGCAATGTGGATGATTTTAAATTGCAATTGAACAGACGATTTAATGATGATAATGAATTTGGCCGGAGATCTTGTCCGTAGGTGCTGACAGCTATCTGCAATGTTGGCTGGCTAGCGAAAACAAGATGACATCATGTAGACTAGTACCGCGGATAGGAAGTGGCTCGTAGGGTCACCTCCCTCCAAAAGACAAGACTGCCAATCCATGACTCGAAAAATGAAAATGATGAATGGTTAATACAACAACTACAGTGGCGCAATGCCAGCTACCCCCCAAAATAGGAAAAGGATGCATGAAAAGTAAGCAGCTGAAACACGGGCCTGCCCCCTTCTACTCAGTAAAACTGATATTCTGGGTTTAAACATAGATGCTGATGCCTCCCAGAAATAATTTTTTTTTTTGTTTGTTTTTTTTTTTTTTTTTTTGCATAAAATTGCATAAAATTCATTTAAGTCAGCCAAGCATTTCTTCTGGTTTTCTGAGTTTAAAAAAAAAAAAAAAAAAAAAAAAGTATTATAGGTCATATATGTTGTAAATTGAAAAGAATGACTGCATGGTAGTGCTAGCAAGCAACCGTGACAGGAAGGAGTGTGGTGTGTAGCCTAGAAGAAGAGTTTATCTCATTTAGGAAATGGAGCCAAGCATCTATTCCTGCCTTTCTTCTTAATTTCCCAAAGACCAAAGTGAAAATATAACGGTGGGTAAAACTGTACTGTGAGGTGTAGCTTACAGAATATGGCCAGCCTATGTGCACTTTATACTTTGTCAGTTTATGTGCATAAAAACAAGGTTTGGTTGCTTCCGACCCTACATCACCTGAATGTTTGTTTTGTTTCTTAACATTTCTGCGATCAGCAACAGATCGTGACAACAGAGAAAGTAAAAGAGCTGTGTAGCAGAGCTTCTGAAAATTAATATTTTTTATTAATATTTCTCCTTAACTAGCTGAATCAATTTCAAGTTTAATGTCAAAATAAATTTTGCAAAGGCAGAACACATTTCTAGCTGCAAATTGCACGGCTGCAGTATGTTCTAAAATGAGAGGCATAGAAAGGTAGAATCACAGATAACTGTCGACCTGTGACCCTCCTCCTGGCTGTAATAACATCAGAGCGCTAAGAATATTGGAGACGATTTGCACAGCTTTACTGTATGCTGGTTGTCAGTTTCCTATATGATTACCTTGTTTAATGCAAGGCATAGGAGAATGTCATAAGTTGTCTGAAGGAGACCTACACTAACTTTTTTTTTTTTTTCTTCAAATAAAAAGTTAAACCATTTTATTGTTTATTTATTTTCCCATTGCATTAGAACTAAATGATGTGGTGTGTACAGTACACATTTCATGTATATTTATAAATACTGCAGAAAGTGAATACTGAATGCGTACACACATTGTATTTGTTAAATGTTTATTTTTATGTCCAGAAAGAGGGATGCTCAATAGTCACCTAAAAAACAGTCTACTGAGTGGTAATTGCTCTGGTACTTTGGAGCCATGACTGACCCAGTGGTTTCTCCCTGTATTTTTGCAGACTGATTTCAGTGATCCATGTTTCCTTGTGACTGGCAAGGTGGGACTAAATGAGTCATGTGCTTTCCCTTAATCCCACTAGTCAATGTCATTTCAGTTTTGACAAAGACAAGGTTGTCTTCGAAGATGGCTTTGGCCATAAATATCCCATTGTTGCTGTTTAGGGGGTAGATTACCAAACTGAATCCTTACACTGGGACTTCTGGAATTTGAACAAACCTACAGTAGGACTGTAGCTGGTGAGCCAATGGAGCAGATCATTAGGCTGGTAAGATTTCTAAATGTGATCCTGGTTGTTACATTTCCATCCCTTTTAGTAAAGCAGCTCATCACATGGTAGTTTACGATGGATGAGTATATCAATCCAGGCTTTACCATTGATGTAACTGAAGGACCATAAGCCATTGTGTTGACACATGAACTCTGACTTCCCATTGGCTAGACTGTAGTGATCTGTTAACTGTAAACATGAATATGTTAAATGGGTTCAGCTCTGCTTTATTTTTTATTTAATTGAAAAATCAGACCTATTCTTCCACACATCTTTCAAGAAACCCTTGGCAATAACTTTTTAAACAGAAAGAATAGAATTTAGCTACCGATACATCTTAAGATTTTTAAATATTGCAGGAAAGAAAATTTGCCATAGAACACGATATATAAGTGACTCTGTATACAAGTATCTAAGTACCTTAAGGCGCATGGCATTCATTACTTTAAGTTATCATCTAAATGCTTTCACTTGACTAATTTTATCTTCTAGTTCATTGTGGTGTTGATGCACAAGCTGTTTTGCACAGTTGCGTAATGTGACAGGTCTGTTATACACAATAAGCCCATGGGAGCACTCAATAAACACCTATTCTTCCCTGTAAACCCCATTGCCATCACACACTGCTTACTAGAATTTCCCAATGCACACAACGGCATCTTTTTTAGTCACTTTTTATTGTAACTTATATCTTGAAAATCATTTTCTGCATTAACAATTTTTACACACAATGGTCCAATCTGCTAGAAGTGTGTGTGTAGGTGGAGGAGGGAGAAGTGAATACATTGTATTTTAACAAGGTGTTAATTATTTAGGTAATTTTAATAATTAAAATGCATATTTTGGCAATGACAGTGCCCATGTTAAGTTTCAGTAACTTTGTAAAAATCAATTTTTCAGTTTAGTATTGAATATTGAACCTGTACATTCCCAATAACAAAGTAATACTATTACTGAGATGTTTTTGACACAAAGGTGCCCCAGTCCCATTGAATTAGCAGTCGTATCGCTTCTTGGGGTAAGAGGGGTTTAGCAGGACGTAGTTGAAGGACATCTATAAGGAACTTGGCTAATCTAAATATAATGCAATGTGAAGTAAATACCAACTGAATGTTTCATCGGTATTTCCACAGAGAGCTTGCACAAGCAAAATAACAAAAACAAAACAAAAAAAACTGTCCTGTGAATTTGTCTAGTTATTTAATTTCAACTGATCATATTAAAAATGTGTGGTAGCGACTTGATAGTATGAGTGTTATTGTAGATATTTTAAATGTATATATTTCTAGTCTTAATTCTTATGATCTGTTATAATTAATAAACCATCTTTTTCAGTCTATGCCTTTTGGGGAAACATATTTCAGAATAAACAGAATGTTTAGAGTTAAAGTGACATCCATAATGTAACAAGAAGCTTTTCATCTTATCTGAAGACATACATATATTTATTTTTATAAGTTATGTTAAGTTGTGTTTCACTAAATACTAAGATACACAATATTAAATTAACAAACCAATTAAAATATCTGTCTCGTATAATGGCAGAGA
Source organism: Acipenser ruthenus (assembly GCF_902713425.1). Taxonomy (NCBI): domain Eukaryota; kingdom Metazoa; phylum Chordata; class Actinopteri; order Acipenseriformes; family Acipenseridae; genus Acipenser; species Acipenser ruthenus. Next base: position 11,180,760 of record NC_081202.1, read on the forward strand.
ATGTATTTCAGATATACCATTCTATTTATTGAGGTTGTAAAACTGCCAGAGAACAAGCAATCTTTCAGTTCGTAATACCTACAGGACAAGTTAGCTAAATTGCTAGAACAGGAAAGGTTCATCATTGCTATGCAAAAGAAGTTGAAATATAACCTAAAGGCAAGCGGAAAAGTGATTCAGAGCTTTGATGTAGCAGCAACAAATTTACCTACAGACAGAGAAGATACATGGAAGCAATAAACGAATTATGCTAGTCCTACACATGCAATCTGATTATTCTGGCCAGAGTGTTAATTGGATCCTAACTGGCAGATCAGATATCTGTAGCTTGGTAGTGGGAAACCTTTCGAAGTGATGAACTGTAATTCACTGAACTGCTTGAAGCACTTGTAATTTAGTGCATGTCATGCTATGAGGGGCCTGACCTAATGGACTGCCTATTACCTGCAGCATCAGTAACCTTTCAATGAAACTCGCGGTTATAAAGTAAAAAGAGAATATCGGCCAAGATTCATATGCAGGAAAGCAAGTCAAACATTTTTTTTTCGTTTAAAGAAAAGAACGGTTATATTTTATAAATAATCATTTGTATCCACATTGACCTGAAAAGTTTTATTTAGTTATTTTTCGATTTAATACTACAAGGGTCAAAACAGGGAGCATTAGCTTATTCTTGATTTAATTTTACTGTAAAGTTGCTTCTAATTTTGAAATTTCAGAAAACTTATATTGCACAACAGGTAATGGCCAGATGTCGTGTAGAGAAAATTACAGAAATAGCTTGTGTATGTGTATAAACAAATATGATCTTAATTGCAGTCTTGAATTGTTCTATGCACACAATAAAATAATTTCCTTACAATAATTTGAAAATGTTTGTTTTGATATGGGTAATAAAAAGCTGCTTGATCTACAGAGTATATTTTTCTGAGTGTTTCCCAGTAAGAATAAATGTAGACTTAATGACTTTTAATTAAAGTACCCTTTGCAGTGTGAAATCTTCATATTGCATAACATACTACCAGTTGTATGGGTTATTTGCAGTGACAGTGACCTTAATGCAGTATGACAGGCAAGAATGGCTGTGGTTACCACTGGCATTTTAATTATTCGTTGTCAGGTAGTAAGTGATAGGTGACTGAAACGTGACAGATACTGAGCATTTATAAACCGAAGAAAGCAATAAAATATAGCATACATGTACATTATTATTGTCAAGATTAACAAGCAACAATAAATTGTATTTGCACCTTAAAAATATAGTACTGTCAGAGAGCCAAGGAGAACTGAACACATTTGTGCAAGTTTTCACTGATGCAGCTTCAGCCAGTATGTTTGGCAGCATTGCCAAATTCTAAACATGAACAAATTTAGATCTAAAGCTAGAGGTATATCCACAATGTAAAGTACTTACAGCTCTTGGTTTTGTTTCTTCCATATCTCCTACATGCTGCTATGGAAGTTGACCTTTGTCGGTCAATGAGCCTCATCACTGGCTCCAAGTGCAGCAGGATCATCTTAATGATCTGCTCTTCTTGTGAGAAGTGGGTGATGTTTTCTCATCAGGATCCAATTTAAAGGTCTTTGTTCTATTCTTGAACTTTAGAGCCAAATGGCAAGTTAGTTTACAGCCTTCTGTTTTTGTGATAAAAAAAGATAAGATTGCCATATATATGATACAGATAAACTCCAGGCTGTTTTTAAAGTTGTTTTAAATTACCTTTCCACATGCTATTGTTTATTAAAAGGGGTTGTTCCCAGAGTTTATTTTATTTATTTGAAACTTATCAGACAAGTTCAGAGCTTGCTTCTACTTAGTGTCACGGTCATTTTAAACTGTAATTACAGTTTTGTTTTCCAATTTAAGATTGCAATTTTAAACAGATGTTATGCCACTTGAACTGTACTTGAAATCGAGTAATATTATAGGCGAGTCCATAGTATACAACAGAAAAGAGAATTGAAGCTTGCAATATTGGGGCAGATAAGATTGCTTGTTTTAATGTGCAAATGTTTATATTGAAACTGGCTCATAAATGCTTATTAATGTAGCCCTTCTTTCTGCAGTCTTTCAGAAGAAAGATTTTCTGCAATTCAACCTCCATTCCTCTCTATTCACCACACTTGTCAGTCAGCTAGCTGCTGTATCTACAGGAATGGAGGTGTTATATTCTGGCAATTACCATGTCATATACTTGAAAATGTAAATGAATGTGTGTGTAAAATTAAATTTATGGGCTGTCAGTGAAGAATAAGAACCAGGAGAGCAATTACTTATCTGCTTTCATCTTTCCAGCACTGATACGTCAAGCAGAAAACCATGCAGCTAAATGCTGGAATTGGCATTGTACAGGTCCTAAAATGAATCGGCTGGTGCCTTTTGTTGCCTTCTCTGGCTTTTTGTTTTGAAGAGCAATGAAATTAAGATAATTATCATCCATCACTCTGCAAAAGAGCTAATGAAAGAAGCTCCTTCCTATATTTATTTTGGCTTTTCCAAGAGCTGTATTTAAGACAGCATCTCTTTTGTGGAGATAAATATTATTTATTATCATTTCTCGTGTTATATTAAAAGTGTTTAAGAAAATAAGCACATGCAAAACATATAAATGGTAAAACACATATTTTCAATTACATTATATAAATAAAAGCTGTATTTGCTTTAATAATGTAAATATACCTTGTTAGGTGTAGTTGTGAGATTAGATTATATTATATTATATTATATATATATATATATATAACATTGCATGATATTGTGTATACATAATATTTAAATTGGCACATGCATTTTGATACTTAGCTTTTTGAACATAGCAGTGTGTGTGTGTTTTAAAAGCTGTTATCTATTACAGGGGAAGGTTTGAAGCATTTTAAACATAGACTATTAGTACAGTGCTGTTAATTAATGACAAATGTATTTATTTTGCAAGCAGATGTCCCCCAAATGGTATTTTTCTACAGTTGGCTTCTGTATATACAGGTAGTTTTTAGAAGCCATTTTTATAATGAGCACATAAGATATTCAGTAGCTGTTATGCAGTGAGTTTTTAGGAGTCTAATGAACAATGGTACAGATTTGTTTGAATATGAATGTGCAGTGGGTTGGAGTTTGACCTTCAGCTGTGATTTCAGTTCATCAGGATTAGTCAAGCTAGGCGATCAAGACTGCTAATGCATAATGACTTATAAAATGAAAAATGTGTAGTGACCATGCAAATGTTTCAGCTAATCAAAGAGGGGAACTTTAGCTTTGAGAGGAAAGAAAAACAAGGACATGTCAAGGCCTAAAGTGGGGATGTATGCAAAATAATCCTAGCAGCTTGATTAGTCAGAGAGGAGTTAGAAATCTATTGTTGGCCTCTTAACATATGGTAATGTGTGTGTGTGTGTGTGTATATATGTGTGTATGTGTGTGTGTGTGTGTATATATATATATATATATAATCATAAATGTGTCAAACGAAGATTGGATGAACAGAGCTTGTTTTGTATCAACAGTAAATATAAGCAGTTAAAAACATGTTCTGCATTGTTAATTCTAAGGGGCAAATGGAAATAACTGAAATGTGTACCACTGTAAATTCAAATACATTTGTAAGGTGCATTATATGTTTATACAATATTGTAATACAATGTTGCTAGTGGGTTTACCTTGTAATTTGTAACTTTTTTCTCTTTAAAAAAAACAAATATATGTCTTGAAAGCTAAAAAGAAACTATTCTACATTTGTGTTTCTTAAAAATTGTAGCTATTGCCTATTGTTCCAGTGTAAAAATACACCACTCCTGTTTAATGCAATACCAATAAAAACATTGTGTGAATATTGACTTAAGTGTGTCACCAATCTGGTTGCTTATGGCCAATATTTATCTGGAAACCAAATTTTCATTCTAACAAATAAGCTTTTAATTGATGGTTTTAAATGATAGTATTTGCCTTTTCTGTTCTCCCGTATTACAATATGTGATTTATTTTATTCACAAAATACAGGGGTTCTTTACCACTTCCTGAACCTCCTGTATAAATAATTCCTTCACAGCAGCAATTAGCAATATTATTATCTAGGTTTTCACGTCAAGCATCGACACCATCCTAATGCGTAACAAGATTTTTGTTGATATAAATTTTTTTAAATTAAATGCTTTTATGAAAAAAACTTTCAATACTGGAAGTAAAATGTTTAAAATCTTTATGAAGTTTTTACAGCCGCGTTTTACTTATGTGACGGTATATGGTTTAGGATTATTTAAGTATCTAAAGGGGCTGTTTGTAAACATTTGCTCTTTGTTTACAAAAGGCTATATTATTTGTATTCCTGGAAAGAAAGTAATTGCATTCCTCAAAGGTTGTAAACATGTCATGTTAGCTGGTTAGCACAAGCAGAGCCATTAAACCATGTTTCTGCACCAGCTGTTCAGCACATTCCTCAGGCTTCCAGCACTCGTGTGCATCTCAGTGCAGCAGCAAACAAGGAAGAGAAAACAGTCAGTAAAGAACCTGTGACAGAAATCCATTCTGTATAATTATTTGTGGAACATTGGCATAAGTCTTAAACTGTTAGGGTCGATTGCAGCGTACCAGTGACTTTAGTCCGCATCAAGTGGACTAAAAAGCGGTCTAGCAAATCCTATAGCTCTGTAGTAAGTTAGTCCTGATTTGCAGCGTACCAAACAGCAAGTGGTTTAGCTAGTCTGAACAAATGGAACAAGTTAGCCAGACAATGAAGACTAACCCATAATAAGCCTCTACAAGTGTGGATGGAAATTCACAATTTAAGGTGTAAAGACAAACTCCGACATCTTGTACATCGTCATTACGAAAATTTGATTAAAAACATTGAGGGCAAAGAAGTCAGAAATATGAAAATAAAAAGCAAATACAGTAATACATATAGGCCTATTAATGCTAAAAGTGTTTATATTAGGCTACATTAGGCGTGATTTGGGCAAACACATTTAAAATACGTATTCAGAATCTCTATCAATAGGCCTAATTTGTCTTTTTGTGCACATTCCACACTAACGGATCATACTTGCATTTTAACTCGCCAGTACCCTATTGCTGCATTGACACTGAATGCTAAGTCCTAAATTTGTTATGTTATATAATATTAATTATACATGTGACTTTTCTGTCGGTTAAATTGAATACATCAAATGTGCATTATTTTTATTATTATTTAAATTTATTTGTTTTTAAAATGTGCTGTATAAACGTAGGACGAGCAAGCGTACTAAGTTAATCCACCTGAACAGGATCATCTCGCGTCCGATTTGGTACGATGCAATCAGGTTCTTGTTTAGTCCAACGTATTGGATGATCCAGTGTTGTTTTTGTTTTAACCGTTTAGTTATTTGGTGTTCTTGAGGGTGCATAACTGAAGCTTGGAAACAGTTAAAACAATTTGGATAGATGGAAGTAATCAAAAACTTGATTACAATTTATAGATTGTAATGCGATGCAGTTAGATATGTGGAATTTGTCCTTTTTTTGTTCACCAATTACTCCCCAACAACATCACTGGTTTGATCTCTCTCTCTCTCTCTCTCCTCTCTCTCTCTCTCTCTCTCTCTCTCTCTC
>NC_081202.1:11188843-11208843 GCF_902713425.1 Acipenser ruthenus
GACTATGTACAAAACGTGTTGTAATTTCTAAACGGTTCATCCAATATGGATGAAAATACCCTCAAATTAAAGCTGACAGTCTGCACTTTAACCCCATAGTCATTGTATCAAATCCAAAGTGCTGGAATACAGAGCCAAAACAACAAAAAATGTGTCACTGTCCAATATATAGTAACACAGCCTCATGACTGAGGATCGTTTTGCCATTCTAAAATACAGACCCAGACACGATTCACGTTTTTAGTGCGTTCGCGCACTATTATTATTTACAATAACAAAATAAAACAAACAAACAACCTAACTCACACATGCAGTGCTAACTAAACTTTTTAAAGAAAAAACCTGAAACTATAAAACCAGACGGCTAAGCCATTTACCTGTTGCAAAATACACAGACAAATCAAAAAGATTCACATGTACCTTACTTAAACCACATCGCTTTCCTCACCTTGAGCACCTCTTCACACAGACTGGAGACTGCCCAGAACAAACAGGTGGCATTCAGTCTCAATTAGAGCCAGGTGAAATGCATCCTGGCTCTCTCCTGTGGCATTCTGGGTGATGTAGTCTTTTGGCCCCTCCTGGACTACATTTCTTTATTTTTACCCCTAATCTGCCACAGTATATAATGCTATGAAGATTTATACTATGAGCATTGTTTGAAATATATTTGTATAGAAGAACCATGTTACTGCATGATTTTAACATAAATAATATTAAAACAGAATAATTCCTGATGCAAGCAACCTTATCATGATGGTATTGTTATAATTCATGATTAATGTGTTTGTTTCACATATAGTTAAAATTAATTTTGTAGTCATACAAAACATACATGTCCAGCTATTTCTTTTTTTAAATGTTGAATTATATTGGGCTATAGGGACTATTCAAGCTTGTGGGCAATTCTAGCTGTATTACTGTAAATGTCTAAACATGTTAATGATTTTAAGCAACACCACAGGAAGCAGTGTAGCTTTGTGCTGAAGAGCAGTAGAGAAGGTCCAGGTTCCAGGCTTGTAAGCCCCTCCACTTCTTAATGCTTCTCCATTCTATCCAGCTGTAAAACTATAACAAGAGGAACCCACTGATTACATCATGCATCAGCTCAACTAGCTTATTATGGTTACATTTGTTACAGAAGATAATAATCATGGCTGCTGAGAGCACTGTAGAATTGGAAGGCGTGTGCCAAAAAATCAGTAAGGTCATGCATTGCACTGTGCCGACTTTCTATTTTAATGTGTGCTTTCTCTATAGCAACAGCAACAGCAACAACAGCAGCAGCAGCAGCAGCTAGCAGCCCAGCAGCTTGTCTTCCAACAGCAGCTCCTTCAGATGCAGCAACTCCAGCAGCAACAGCACCTTCTGAACCTGCAGCGGCAGGGCCTCATCTCCATGCCACCTGGACAGTCTGCCCTCCCTGTCCAGTCCCTGCCACAAGGTACTTGCTCCCCCTCAAGCTTACTTGTGCACCAGCAGCTGCATTGTGGGCGTCATGTTGATTGTGGTGGTTGTTGTTGTTGTTGTTGTTGTTGTTGTTGTTGTTGTTGTTGTGGTTGGTTGGTGCTTTTCTTCACAGCAGTAACATTTTTGTTAGTTTTGGGGAGTAAAAACACCAATATGGGAGCTGTTGTTGATGGTGATATTAATAATACTGCTGTGCCTTTAGTAAATTGTTTACGTTACATTTACATTATTCCAAATTTTTAAAGGAACATGCCTGAACAAAATGCATAGTTTTATTTGATGTATTTATTCAATTTGTTATATCATAGCGACTAATAGCAAAATATATATATATATATATATATATATATATATATATATATATATATATATATATATATATATATATATATATATATATATAATATGCGTGTATGGATGTAAGTCAGAAACCATGCATTTTAAACCAAGTACACCAAACACAATGGAAAACAATAGTCTTCTCAGTGCCAGATTTACATCATCAACCAATTGCAGACTCTATTACTGATGGCATGAACCAATCAATTACAACCTTTCATCTGCATGAGGAGGATGAACTAACTACAGGGCCAAAATGGCTTCCTAACAATCAGTCAGCACACTGCAGCTACAAACAGGTGCTCAAGTGGGCTTTTAAGTTTTGACTCAGGTTTTGAAGGTTGTGAAGATTTTGACTATCATAAAGATAGGTCTGAAGGTAGTGATTTTGTTTTTAAAAAAAAGACATAACTGTTTTAAAATCATATGTCAAAGTGAACTAAGACTAAAATATTGCTTTCAGGAGTTTAGAAGCGATACTGTTCCCTGAGTCTAAAAAATTGTGGGTAATATGCCAATAGATTTATTGTTCCAGAGGAGGTTAAAATATAACTGATGACTGATGGTTCACTTTGGTGTTTTAAATGTTATAGAAACAAAGGATTTAGTTCAGTATGGCACATCATTGTATACAACAGCTGTCAATTAATACGCCATGATTATTGTGCTGTGGCACAACTATTTTTAGTTATGATTCAGTTTATATTTTCAAGCAACGTAGATATGTAAAATTAGTACTTAACACACCTATTAATAAATTGATTGTTTCCAGAAGTCTTTATCAGTCTTCAGTGTTTGTTTTAGTATTGTTACATTTAGCATTATGGAGTGTTTAATAGTTATGGATGTTCACAGACATCACTGATAATAATTCTGTAGAACTTACACATCTATCTTTATAACTCTGGTTCAAGTTGGTTCGCCAATGTGCCACATTTAATATGCTAACCTAAACTAAGTCAAACCAAAACTGTTTTGTAACAAATTAAAAAACTAAATTGTTGCAACAAAATTGATTTATTATACACTCAATGAAGAGACTTTGTGTGTGTGTGTGTGTGTGTTTTTTGGTTTTTTTTTTTTTTTGACAGAATAATTACATTTTTGTGAAAACATGTTTTTGTTGTTGGTTTACTGCATTTTTGATTGTACAGCTGGCTTGAGCCCCGCAGAAATCCAGCAGTTGTGGAAAGAAGTAACCGGGGCTCACAAAATGGAAGACAATGGCATTAAGCACGGAGGGCTTGACCTCACTACTAACAATTCTTCCTCTACTACCTCCACGACCACTTCCAAAGCATCGCCACCTATTACCCATCATTCCACAGTGAATGGACAGTCTTCAATCCTCAATTCGAGAAGAGATAGGTAACGATTGATCTTCCATTACTTTTCATATTTTCCAGTGTGTCGTGCATCTACAGTACATTCTGAATTCAACAAACAAAACTTCATAAATATGAGACTGTCAAGAGGAGAATGCATGTTTGTAACAGGGTGATCTTACATACGTGGGTCATCACTGAATAATACCGAGGCAGACACAGATCATTGGGTGTTGACACGCCGCACAGATGCGCAGATTTCATTAACACACGTGCTGCCACTAGGGTACCAGCAATGGTAGCCCAGTGTTAGATTAAAAGTTTGCCACACAATTGGCAAGCGCTAATCCCACTAAAAGGAACGTCCTGCTCCAGGAACCTATTACACTATGCAAACCCTATATACTGTTTGGCATCAACATCCCCTAAACTGACCAACATCTGGGATCCCAAAGCCCCAGCATCCTCACGGTGACTCCGGCCTCTTCAAACGCTCGGCTAGGCAATGCCTTCACGAGCACCATCTTGGAGTGGAAGGGTTTAGTGTAGTAGTTCTCTCCATGGAGCGGACACTCTCCTCCTCGATATCAACACAGCAAGCTTTTGCTCAGCGCCCGTCTGTATGGCTATGGCCGTGCAGTAGCCTCAAGTTGTGGTGCAGACACTTTTTTGAGGTTTGCGCAGCTTCCCTGGGCACGCCCCCCAACCAATCAGGACCTCCCAATTAACTCAGCACCAGATGACCCTACCTGCCCAATTAGTTGCTTAGCAACACGTCTCCTGTTGCGCGTCCTAGCTGCTTCCATAAAGGCACATGTACACTTAAGAACCAGCATCTTACATTTAGTTTGTTGAATTATGTGTTTGTTTATCTAGTGAAACTACTGAAATATCAGAAACATTAATAGATATACCCATGTGGCGATGCACCATTTAATAACATGCTCATACAAAATCCATTACAAGAAAGTATGCGAGAGAACTGTGTACAGAAAACATTCCCTCAGTGTGCATTAAGAATTTAGTATTTCTCTTTTGAAATTACTTTACCACATAGCTTGTCATATAAACAGAATACAAGATGCCAAGATGGGTTCTATAATGTTTATACTTGTGATGGACCTTTTATATGCCATAGTACTGGAATACAAGTCTGTTCGTATTTCTATTTACCTGCCTTATCTATTATTTAAGCACTTCAACAGCAATATGCCAGGTATTTAGAAAGAGTGCAGACCTAAAGAAAGGTAGATGTGCTCTGTAAATTATTTAAAATAGATATGAACTGAGTAGGTGCTAAAATGTACTGAAACAAAATCTTCAAACGCAGACATCAACAAAAAAAAATACAAAGAAAATACTTTCTATCTGTAAGCATCCCATAGGCATCTTGTTTCTCATGATGATCCAACAAGGAGAGATCAGTATAAAACAGTTTGTGAGCTCTGTTATAGTGCTGGCAAACTTAGCAGCAGAAGCATAAAGGTTAACTGTCAGCTTTAATAGAATATTTAGTATAGGTAGGGTTATATATGCACCCTTTTTTGTTGAAAAATGCATTCATGTTTAACCCGTTCATGTACAATCTAATGTTCAGGCTTCATAGATTTAATTGTACTTACCTTTGAAGGGAATACTTCAGTTCAGTTCAGGTTCCTTTTTCATAAATTGTTTTATTCTTCTAACCGTTATTTTTAATCCATAGTTTTATTTACTAACCAACAAAAGTGTACACAATTCTTTTAATTACAATGTTCTTTCAATTTGCCAAATGACATATTTGATAATAAGAAACACCTTGCATATTAAACATTTACAGGCCAAAACCTCGTTTTTGAAAAAGTTGCAGAAGAATGTATTTACATTTACTGATATTGGAGTTTTTGCACGTTTTCGGTGGCTTTGTACAACAGTTTAAAATGTCAATGTTGCACCAGATGGCATTACACAGTTGTCTTATTTTCTTGTAAAAAAAAAAATACGCACACAATTTAAGTCATATTTGATTCTGTTTTCTTCTTAATTGGAACATCATCCAACATCCAGGCTTGGCAGTTGAACTACTCAATTGAATGATTAATTTCTCCTGACCTGGATCGAGCTCAATTGACCTGTTTTGACCCATTTGTCACTAATTGTAACCTGACAGGCGCTAGCAGCCTCAAACGATTATGGCTTTTGAGATGAATCTGACACCAGTTTCTTATCCTGCAGCTCGTTACATGAGGAGACTGGGGCCTCTCATTCTCTCTACGGCCATGGAGTGTGCAAATGGCCTGGTTGTGAAAGCATCTGTGAAGATTTTGGCCAGTTTTTAAAGTAAGTTGACTGGAACTGCCAGTGGATTATGTGGATTAATAGTTTGTGGAAAGCTTTTATTTAATGTTTTTTTCCAGGAACTAAGATTCAGCAGATGTGTTCATGCTATATTTAATTTAGAACATTTCAGAATTATTTGAATAATTAAAAAACAAATCTTATACCTCTTCCTTCAAATCGGTGCGCTCTGTGCAGCTACAGCATTTACTAGTTTTAGCCAAAATACAGCCCATTAAAATGTTCAACAGTTTCCTGAAAGTACCTCACATTCAATTTGTATGCCTTTTTGTAGAGCACTTTGTCGGCTGGGGTCATTAAGCTTAAAAATGTAAAGCAAAGTGGTAAAAGGTGCCTTTTAATGGATTTAAACAAAAATTCAAGCTTTTCATGTCATTATGGATCTTAATTCTGGCTAATGTATGTGTTTTGGTTATAAGCTTAATATTTTTTATATAGTAGATATTGTAACCATGGAATAAGCAGAGATGCATAGCTTCACAATCTGTGTATCCAGTGTTGTCATGGAGCAGTTAACAGAGTGAATGAACTCTTCATGCTTCATCAACAATTTAGTTAATTAGCTCATTTGTAATTGGTCTACTTTGTTGCCAGGATGTTAGTGGGGGCATCAAAGACAAGGTATTTGCAGTGCTACAGATTATAGGTTATCTATCGCACAACCACTCAGAACAAAGAGTGTGAGCATTAGAAAGATTAAATCGTAGATTTAAATATTTTTAATTAAGTGTAAAATAATGATTTTGTACTGTTTTTATAGGTAGGCATCCCTGTGCAGATTTACATAGCTGTAAATGTCCTTTGTTTCCCTGTTCGCTCATAAGTAAACATGCTCATTCATAACTTACACATGTGTGCTGTACAAGAGAAACATTTAGAAGCTATGGAATATACTTTATTTTTATTGTTTTCTACTTCCATCATCATCAAAAAATGAGGCAAAGTGGTTAGTTGGGTACAGGTGTAGGAGTGATGCGGTGCGCAGTGAAGAAACAGACAGTGATAATCCAATCAGAAAATAGATTTAATTTGTAATCCAGGTCTGGTGACCAAAACAATAATTACAGGCAATACACATCAATGTGTATTGCACTGTTCAAAACAAAGGGTTTTGCAGTCCCAAACAGTATTAAACACAGTCCCTTTCCAAACACGGTACACAAACAAGGTCACCGGTCCTGGGTGCGTGCTGTAGTGCTCATGGTGCTTTACAATTATTTATTTGTGACACAAGTGCAGTGCTGTCCGGGTTCGTGCTGGCCTCTGGCAAAAGCACTGGACGTGTTAGCCGTCTGCTGTTAATAATAACAACAATTAATGCCAAAACAAACACTTACGATACGCTTTTCAATCCTCAGGTCCTTCCGGGTTCTTTCTTTAACCTAAACGAAGGAACAGATTACGTCGCTTCGTCCCCTTTTTGTACTGTCATACATGACCCCTTGGTAAACAATTTGTAGCCGCTCCTCCAATTCGCGTCTGCCAGATTGTTTCCCTTCCGGGTCGATGCATTTGTGCACCGAAGCTCCGCCCCCTTTCTAGATGACCGACCTTTCTTTTAACCCTGGGAATAAATTGTCAGGCCAAACAGTCCAGGGTATTCTGTTCCCGTTACTTAGCGCCCTCACAGGTCGGGAGGAGATTTACCACCAAGAATCACTGTCTTTCTGTCACAATGATCTGTTTACTTATTTAGACATTATTTGGCCAATAGTCCAGCTGGTAGTCTACATTGTTTAGAGTAGTTTCACAAAGAAAAGTGAACATGCTACCTACTGCTTAATGCATGTGTCCAGGGCTAGTATCTAATAATGTCAGCTTGTCCATGGCATGGAAAGCCATGTGCAGTCCAGCCTTGTGGATTTCAGAAACAGGCTAATACAAAGTTATAAGAGATCCTAGTTTCTGTTCTGAAGTTGAACCTTGGCTGCAAAGAAGAAGTTAATCTTGCACCTTGTGTAAAGAGCTGGTTGTGCAGTAGCATCTAAAAGGAGGATTACAACTGAAAACAGTGACTTCCTCAGTTCTCCCATCATAGAAAGGATTTTCATTGGAGTCAGAAATTAAGTGTGTGTTTTAAAAAATGATGTAATGCATCTCTTTGTTTTAGATTTTCAGTTTTCTTAAATTCTTTAAAGATGTCTTTTTTTTTAATATGTAACATTTTATTTTTTTCAGTCTGACATGTTTAACTGTTTGTAAATTCTGATAAAACAACAGTTAAAGAGAGTGTAAAAGCAGATAAGTAATTGAATGATACATGTTAGGTTAGCAATCAAAAAAAGTAAAGAAATTAAAAATAAAAAAGATCATCAGGTACTGTTCTACATTTATGGGAATTGCCTTTAAAATTGTTTAGTTCTGTCAACACTTACCTTTTTAATTCAGGTTAACATATTTTTATTTCAATTTTTTTGTGTGTGATGAAACATGGTAGTAGATCACAGCAGAAGTATCCAGGGGGGAGACTAGTGCTCTGTAACCTGTATGCAGCAGACTCCAACAAACACAACATGATCTGCAGTACAAAGATGGCTAATGCTTTTTTTTGCTATGGAGAAATCTTTGTTGGTGTCAGGGAAAACCTTTTCATGCTTTAGGAGATGTGTCAGTTTGCCCCCAGTAACGATCAGGTTTGTCATTCAAAGCATGAACACACAGTTTTAAAACAGTTTACATAAGAAATCTGCCAAAATCAAATGCCAGAGTGACTGAAAATCATTCAGATCTGAGGGCTGTTCTTTATTGTACTCGTACAGGCCTGTTTGGAGTCTACAGACAGGAAAAGAGGCCCCTAAATAAGATGTTAAAAAAAAAAAAAAAAAAAAAAAAATCTGATTTTTAGTTTTACATACTAGTAGAGGATGGCATTTGGGCAAGGGAAGTAACATTTGAACCAATAGAATACATCCCAATGAAAAGAAAACATTTTAAATGTACATTTTGTGAAGCACATGTGTGTATTGTTCACAGTCTTGCCCTGTGTGGTAGATAATGAGTGAAACAAAATTGATTGCACCTTGTGAAAAGAGACTTGTTTTATCTGTTGCCCCCTCTTTATTATCTACAGCCGGAATGCTGTAAGTGGCAAGTGCAGCCACTAACCTGACCAGCAGTGCCTATACTGGGTTGTTAATTAAAACCCAGAGGACAGACCTGATGGGTCTTAAAGAACTGCCAGGTTGCAGGCTGGATGTGACGAAACCTTTTCAACTTAAAGCATCCATGTCACGCTAACTGAAATGCGAATGTACACTAAGAAATCAGTAAAGGGAATCACTTATGCCAACCATTTAGTCCAAACATTTATGCTACTATAGCTGATAATTTGTAGAGGGAAACAAAATATATTATTTAAAACTTTACTACTCTTATCCCCTGATTTTAAGAAAATACAATAAAATATGGATAATGTATTAGGTTCATTCAATTTCAAATTTACACATTAGGTAGAAATACATTTGTTGAAACTTAAAAGATTATCAAGGTTAATGACTATGTTGTATTGTGTGTGTGTGTGTGTGTATATATATAATGAGCATAAATATATATATATATATATATAATATATAAATATAAATATAAATATATACATATAAAAAATATATATATATATATATATATATATATATATATATATATATATATATATATATATTAGCTCAAAGAGCCAGCTGCCCAACGTTTTGATATGTTGTACATATCTTTCTCAAGGGAGCCTGTTTGAATCAAAACATTGGAGGTATTTATAGGTTTTTGACAGCATGACAACTACTTGTTGTTTACATTCAAATCCATGATTTATTCTTACATGATGTAATGGTGTTCTATATATTGTGACATCATTTTTACTTCTATCTTTGAATCTGTATTAATTCTAATTAACACTACTTTATATAAACTTATATTTTTATTATATCATGCAATGCTGGCTCTGAGGATCAGTCTAGATTTGGCCTACCCAGCGCATCAGCATGCACAACTTTTGAATGAATTTTGTTTATTTAGTTAAATGTTATATATTTATTGAAGTTAATTAGTTCATTCTTTTCTGTTGAGTCCCGCTGGCATAATCGTGTTCAGTCTATTTATCCATTTACTTTCTTTTATTCTTCTATATGTCGCATTGTCTAATTTGAGCTGTTCTAATACTACAAACTTTACATCATTTATGTCATGTCCCTGACTGGTGAAGTGCTGTACTATTGGTTCGTTCATTTTTTTATTTCTAATTAATGAAAGGTGGTTCTGAATTCTTTTATATAAAGTAGTTCCAGTCTCTCCAACATATTTGATTTCATCACATTTTTCACAGGCTATACCATAAACGACATTGTTATTTTTACAGTAGGTATTAGTTTTTAGTGGATATGTGGTGTTCTTATGTTTTAATTATATTTTTACTTTTGTCTGTGTATTTACACACTTTACATTTATTGGTGCACATGTTCGTAGAACCTATTTTGTCAATTATTTTTTTATGTTTACTGTGAACTAAAATATCACCTAAATTAGCTTCTCATTTGAATGCTACAACTGGGGCCTTAAATACTTTTTTTAATTTTTCTGAATTATGTAGAATCCGCAAGTGTTTCCAAACTGTGTGTGTGTGTATATATATATATATATATATATATATATATATATATATAAACGACTGTGTCTGTGGAATCCTCATTACTGGCTCCCACCCTGTGTTATAAGAATGTTAATTATTATTATTATTATTTATTTCTTAGCAGACGCCCTTATCCTGGGCGACTTACAATCGTAAGCAAATACATTTCAAGTGTTACAATACAAGTAATACAATAAGAGCAAGAAATATTGCTATTGTATTTCTTAATAACAACCAGCAAGGTTTCACACTTTAGTACCAAGTCTCGCCGAGTCACTCAAAACACAATTTCTCGCTGCTTTACTGAGCATCCACCGACCACATCATTTATTCCATTTGGAAAACAAAAATCAATATACCTATAAAGTGACCCATAAATTAGAATCGGCTCGAGGAATGTTTGTTCAGCGCTGCCTTTTTGAAGGCACCCATTTAATTTCTTCTTCACCTCTGTATTTGAACTACAGTCACTGTAAGAGGCTAATTAGGGGACATTAGGGATGAAAGCTAACCAGAATTCCAGGGCTTGCTTTGGTCTTATTAATGCATAGTAGAGTAGGATGCACTTAAATATTTCATAGGCATTCAGTGATTTGTGTGTAATCGGCTTGTTAGCAGGCCAGTAAGAGAATAGTTCTGTAAAATAGTGTCAGGCGCCACACGGGTAATTCACAGCCCTTTGCCGTTAGAAACAGCTGCTACTAAAAAATAAATAAATAAATAAATAAAAACTGTGATGAAGATCTGAAACAGAACTTGCAATAAGTAGGAAACGTAAAGGTTTTGAAAAAAGTATCTTCAGGGATAACAACCCACTTGGTCCTTTTGAAGCAGCTATAATTTATGACATATGCAATATATCAAGTGCATAAGATAGCATTATGGAGCACTGAAATGAAAAGGGTATTTGCAACATTAGTTCCAACTTCCTGCAAGGGACATGATTAAATGATTAATGAAATGTCCCTTTGCATATGCATTCTGAAACAGCAATTAGGCACCAGCTGAAGAAACACACCAATCCAGTTCTTTTTTTTTTTTTTTTTTTTAATCTCATTCCTGATTTATAAATCATAGAGAATTTTAAAGCATCAGACCTGAAACAGTTACAAAAGCACAAATGGGAATAAATTGAAATTATCATAAATACACACATTCATAATTTAATGCTAATGCAGCACACAGTGATCAAGTCTTTTTGCATTGTGCTTATGTATCTCCTCCTATTCCTGTGCTTTGATTGGCATAATTAGGTAGGGTAATGAATAGGCACTGTTATTTTGCATATCACTGGTAAACAATAGTGAGGCAAGAAGAACAAAAAAAGATGTGGCAGAGGTATATATGTGTATTTCAAGCTCAGTAATCCACTGAAGGCTGTTCTATAAATGATCATTGAAGGGCTGCAAGCTAGCCTATAATTACAGGAAAGAAAGTGGCAGCTCTGGCATTTCATAACCATGTGTCCTCGAAGAGTGCTTTGTGAGTTTGTCACCAATGATAATTTAGATAGAGGCTCATTACTGAACATCACAACAGTTTAAAAACCTCTTGCCTTCATACCACAGAATAAAGGTCTATTTTAATGGCAAGGATCTTTTGTGTTCTCCAGACAAAATCCAATCAAGACAAAACCTCATTGACTGTTATTGCAGTCTACATGTTCTATTCTAATGAAGGGCAGACTAGATAAATTCACTATGTCTCTGGAAAGTATGCACATTGAAGCAAACATTTAGGAAATTTGACTTAAGTGATTATCTCCAATAAAAAAAATAAAAAAAAAGATTATTTTATTGTAGTCGGCTCTGTTGGGCATATAGTTACAATGGGGTTTTTTGTTTGTTTCTATTTATACATTTTTTACTTGCATAATTTATCTTGCATTATGTATTCTTTTGAATTTACTGAAACATAATGTGTTTCCAAAATGTCAAGTTGTAATATGAAAAACCTATATATATATATAATATATATATATATATATATATATATATATATAATGTGTTTATTGATCATATATTTAAAATAAAACTGTCAACAAACTTTGTTTTACCCTGTAGCTGAAATGAGAGGTTCATTTGTTGAATTATGATTAAAATACAATTCTAGCAAATTATGATGTATCAATTTTGGTGAAATAGCTACAGAAGATTAAGATTAAATATGTGTATGAATAAGTTGTATAGCTTGATATATATATAATATATATATATATTGAAATTATTATTATTATTATTATTATTATTATTATTATTATTACTGCATCACATTTGCTGTTGGTTTTTAGGCACCTTAACCATGAACATGCATTGGATGATAGGAGCACTGCACAGTGCCGGGTACAGATGCAAGTTGTACAACAATTAGAGATACAGGTATTTTTCAAACTCCCATCAGTCTATTATGTAGTCATGCAAAGACTATCAGTTTTAATAAAATGTCTGTATTTTAAATCAATTTCGTTCTAATAATTTTCTTACAATTTCAACTTGTGCAAAACATTTTTTTCTAGTTTATTACATATACATTAACACCTGAAGATAACAAAGAACATGTAGAAAGTATTTTAAGAAGGTAGAACACGACCTAATTAACTTAACACTTTAGAAAGAACACTAATCATGTAATTGAAAGACAGTATTTGTTAGTAGAGAATATTTTTTTAAAGAATTAATTGTATTCATATAATTCATTGCTTGTTCAAGTCTTGGGAAAATGAGGTGTATTTAACTTCGTATTTCCTAAGCATAATGTTTGCTGTATGCTTTTAAATGTAATGTTTTTTTGAGAGAGAGAGAGAATAAGACTTTGTGTAATCTAAATAGTTTTATGTTGCATGAGCTATTTTTCTTTGATTTAAAGAAAATTAAATCTAGTTTACATGTGACAGTATGTTTTTCCTGACATAGTAAAAATAATACTAAAGCGGATGCCAACAGTGTGACCAATTATACTAGTTCTTCTATGTTTTTGTAGACTAGTAAGGTCCGTCAGTTGTAATGAGACGCAGTGCAGTGTGGATGCTGGCTCAGTGGCGGACTTCAGCATTTCACACTGCCTGGTCTCTGTCACTCTATTGAATTAGATTGATGATGGCAGATTGCAGGGGCACTAACTGGACCTCCAAGGGAAAGGAAGAGGTGTGTAGGCAGTCCTTGCAGGCACTCTGCTTGAAGGACCCTTCACCCCTTCACAGCTGCTGGCACTAGTCCATTCCTAACAGTGTCCACAGGACTTTAAGTAGACACAAAGGGCTTTCTAATTTATGGTCTTAGTAACTTGTTACTGTCAAAGCATCTGTGACCTAAATTCTGTTATTGACAAAAAGATGAAGTGTTATTTGTTTTCCCTGACCTTTTAACACACTACGACCAGAGATTTTCTTTTCTTTTTCATTTTTCCTATGGTAAAAGTCCCAGCATCTTCCAAAGTAGGTAGCATACAGAGCCAGACTTCCTATATGCAGGACTCAATTACAGTGAGACAAGCTCGATAATAAGATGTATCACTGTGGTAAAATAGCCATATCAGTCATTTCTAAAATGCTCTGTGGTCTTGCGTTTTTTCCCCTAACAGCTTTCTAAAGAACGTGAACGTCTTCAGGCAATGATGACCCACTTGCACATGCGACCCTCGGAGCCCAAGCCATCTCCAAAACCTGTGAGTGCATATTGCTCTATAAACAGTAAATAGGGCTTAAAAATGTAGCGGACAGAAAATGAACAATTTAAGTGACAGTTAGAAAACATTGAAAGTGATGAAGTGTGAGGCAATAAAAGCAAAAGCAAAATGCAATAGCTTTTCAAATTGTACGTTTCTTTAAAAGTAATGTTATGTTATACAAATCCTATCTGATCTTCGTTGTAGGTGACACTAAACACAAAACACCCATAAGTGTACAAATGACTGCCTTGGGTATGTTGCGAAAATGTTAGAACATCTTCCAGCAATGGATTTGGAAGTATATTCCACTGTTGAAAACAACCTGTTGGCCAGCAATTGCTGTTTTAGTTGTGTTACTAAGGTAACACTTAAAGCAGCATGAGGCAAGAAACGATCTTATCTTTTTATATTGGAAAAAAAAGTAAAATGTTATTGAACTAGTGGAAATGAAAAGGAATAGAACATGTTCTGAAGTTGTAATTTTTGTGTTCTTTACAGTAAATTTAAGTAGATAACTTTATGATGTGCTGTTTTACTCTAGTCTACACACCAGCTATTCATAGAGTAAATAATGTCTGTACATAATGAAGTGTGTGTATCGAAGAATGCAGGCTAGTAATTTACTATACAATATGCCTGTGGCTATCGTCTATCCAGGTAGTTGATGGTATGCTAATTCTCATCAGTTTTGCATTATACAGAAACACTGAAAACTGGTTCTGACTACACCAATTGCATTGCTTGATTTAGTATTGTATTCATTTTAGTAGTTACGTACCAGATTTAATGTGTACAAACCACAAGTGTTTTTTATTATTTATGTATTTTCCAACAAAGGGTGTTAATTGAATGTACCATGAAAGTTAAAACCAATATTCTTTTAAAAATGTATTTAAGAAACCACACACTTGATCATGCACATGCTTTAACATAAATATTTATTTGGCAATATTAGATACTTAAAATCTTTTTGGTGACAAAACATTGTTGTAATGTTATGCTGCTGAGTAACTGTCTTCATTTCAATAGAATCATTTTCCTCATCACTTCCTATCGTATAAAGTAGATAATCACAAGATAGAATAATTATCCCATAAATCCATCAGGAATCTGCAGCTCGTTTTTTCCAATTAATTATTCAATCAGTATTTTTTTCAAAACTCCAACAGCGGGGTTACATCTACACTGACAAATAATTTTCAGCCTGTAATCCAAAACAGAATATGAATGAATAATGTAAATGAAGTATTACATTACATAGACCACACATGAAAGAATTGCTAATTGCATTTGATGGTGGGCAATTAATACAGAATCGTAGATGAGAAGTTTAAAATGAAACTACAGTTTAAAGTTCCCATTGGAGATATTGAAAGTGGTATATTGCACTGCTGGCATTAAATTGGCTTAAAAGAATAAAAGTGGGTAATATAAAAAAAAAAAAAAAAAAAAGACTCAAATTAATGTGCTGTACAAAAGAAGCTTCATAATTGATATCATAGTGCAGATTTATGTCCTCATATGCAGAGGCTCAGTTGAAACAGCCCACACATTTGATAAATATTAATAGTATGAATTTATTACCAAGGAGAAATGAGCTCTGTTGGTTCACCACTGCCCCCTTAACAGCTATCAGTACATGAACACAAGGTGCAACCGCACTGTCTGTTATATGACCCCATTTACTCTCTGAATGGTACTTCATTAAATGTTACCTTTTGGCCATGCTATGGATGGATGAAAATCAAAGTTATCAAGGCTGCAAGTCCTGAATAATGAGTTTTACCCAACCTTGAATATATTCAGATGAGCCGCGGTAGCTAAGTGCTAATCCTAGCTTTCTGCATGCTTTTCCACAGTTATATTTAATAAATTCCGTTTTGCTAGTGCATGATTGTATGCCTGCAAACATGTTATGCTTGTTACTGGAGCTGGGAAAATATGTTCGTCTAACACCATAAATATACATGCAACACACATGCTTTATGAGAAGATGTATTATGAATGTGTCTTTATATGTTTGACAACCGTATTGAAACGCTTTGTTACAGAACATCAGAGTTATAATTACGAACAATTGGACAGCAAGAGTTTTTTCTTAACTACAGATTTAATAAATACAAAAAATTGGTACATTTAAATCCACTAACGTGCATGCAGTTGCACAAACAAATTGCAAAATGTAAAACAGCTGTTTTATCTATTAATTTGTTACTTAATTCTGGAACAGGTTAACATTGAACACTATGATTTTGTACCGGTAATTCAGAAAAATACATATTTTATTCTGTTTTGTATAGACACATATACATTTAAAATCCCAGATGATTTGATTCTTACAAGTGGTGATTTTTAAAAGCAGACCGATATGATTACAATTAGCAAAAGCGCCTCTGCACATCGGCAGTTTAAATACAGTATACAGATGTCAATGGTGCTCAATCACTAAAGACAATACATCAAAACAATCAAAACAAGTCCTCGTGAGTAGGCAACTTATTATATGATCACGATTATGTTTACTTAAGGCTGCAGAATCCTATTACTACAGTATACTTGAAGCGATCGTCTCCTGAGGGTGCTTAGTTTAACTGCCGTGCAGTGTTACGTGTAATGACCTTTGAATTAATGACATTACAGTACAGTATTATACGGTCAGGACTACCACTGCATTTAAGCATCTGTGGCAGTGCTGTACTCAGTATGTGTTCAATGAATGTGTATTCACTTTACTAAAACACATTTTACTAACAGAGAACACAAAAAATACCTGTATAATGCAGTCGCGCGTCTTTCTTTTTCCTGCCATGTCAACACTCATAAACTCCACGACTTGGGAGTCACTGCGGACCGGGGATTATACTGCACACGCTGTGTACATGCCTAATCACATGAGATGTGATCAAATTCAAAAACTGGTTGTACACGTCATTGCACTTGAGACAGTATCTGTGTGTGTGTGTGTGTGTGTGTGTGTGTGTGTGTGTGTGTGTGTGTGTGTGTATATATATGTATATATAGAGAGAGATCAAACAATCTTTATTTTATATAGCACCTTTCATAGTGGACCACCATCATAAAGCACTTTACAAGATAGTGGGGAACAATGCATAATACATTAAATACAGTGAAATTATATATATATATATATATATATATATATATATATATATATATATATATATACTTCAAAAACTGTAAAGATTCCTTTTAAGGTTTACTGTTTGTAAGTGCTTCTATGGAGACACGCTGTATATATGTCCTTACTGTTTTTACTGTAAAGCCAGCTGTAAAACTGGCATAGAATGCTACTGAATAAAGTCATTAAACGCAGAATTATCTTTTCTGTACACCTAACAAAGAAACCCGTCTCATTCGACAAGCTTATAGTAGTAGCTGAAAAACAGTTTTGTGGTTTACTGGGAACAGATGCATTTGGGGATGCCTTCAGGGTGCCAGTCGTTATTGTAAGACTGCTAATGTGCTTCTGCTGGCTGCTGCCCAAGAAAGAACAATTAGCGAGCATATGTTAATTTCTGTTTCCTTAACAAATCTCCTTACTGGCTGTATGTGTAAAACTGATCCACAAAGAAAGATCAATTAACATTAAACTAATCAGTTTCTCCTCATAAAAAGATACTTCTAATGATGGATATATGGTTATTAAGATAAGACAGGTGTTTTTCAGATTGCAAAGTCAGCTGTTTTGTGTATTCAGTTGAGCTGTATTTATATTTTCTGTATTCAATTGAGCTGTGTTTTTTATATTTTCCAAACTTCTTCCGAAATTCAGGACAATAGTAAAGAAAGGATTTTTTTTATGTATCAAAGCTTGACGTTTTTGCACTGCCTGTAGATTCTTGTAATTGGAGGCTATCAATGACAGAAGGTGTGTGGTAAATATTGCAATAGTATTTTCATTAAAAAAAAAAAAAACCTTAATAGGAAGACTTTCTTGCAGACATAATAGCTAATACATACCATCCTTTTTCCTTTATTTCCTCCCGTGACGCCCACTTTCTAAGGTACTGTACATCAGCCCTAAGTGACACAGTAATCATAAATTGAAAATGATACTTCCAGAAGAGTTGGCGAACTTGACATTTCATTATATTTGCTAACACATGCCACAAATGATTGTTAATGGAGAAATTCCATTCCCCTCTCGCCATCTCCAATCAGATTTAATTTGAAAAATTTCAGCCTCCTCTGGCTAATTTGCAATTAAGACAATTTTGTTTGAATGTGTAGTAATGTCATTACCATTCCACCAAATTAGCAGAGAGACTAAAGGTCAGTGTAAAATTTTCCAGCTGGCTGGAGCCCCTTAGCTAAGATTTGGAACTGAAAGCAAAAGTGAAGCAACATTGTATTAGCAACACATTTCAGTTTCTGTTAGTAAACGATATCTGTTTTATATATATATATACTGTGTGTATGTGTGTGTGTATGTTTATATATATATATATATATATATATATATATATATATATATATATATATATATATATATATATATATATATATATATATATATATATATATAAAATGAAAAAGAAAGAAGGAAAGGGGGGGGGAAAGCATTGTTTGTTCGGCATTACAAAAGGTCACAACAGTATTACCATAGCAGTCAATCAGGTGGCAGCTTGCTTTTCTGAAAATACAGAATTCTGTGCATAGCCTGCTTTGGTTAGATATTGGGCCAGAATAACATTGAAGCAGATCATTAGATAATCTCTAACAGCGTGCTCTAATTAGGGTTCTTATGATCCAATTTCATCCTGTAATTAGTTGAGATTGGCTGCTTCCTATGCAGCTTATTAGTGGCAACACAGCTGTAGAAGCGAATCCACTCATTTGTCAAACCTGTTTGTTCATTTGTTAAAGCCGCCTTTCTCCTGTCGTTTCCTTGTTTTCCCCCTCTCTCCATTCTCTTCCACTTGGGCCTTTTCAGCTGAATTTGGTATCGAGTGTTACCATGTCCAAGAACATGTCCGAGACGTCCCCTCAGAACTTACCTCACACCCCCACTACGCCAACAGCCCCAGTCACTCCACTTACCCAGGGGTCCTCTGTTATCACCTCAGCCAGCCTGCCCAATGTAGGAGCCATCCGAAGACGGCACTCAGACAAATACAGCATTCCCATGTCATCAGGTAGGAGTCTTGCCGACCGCACATCTGCAAACATTCACGGGACTGTTTACATTTTGACAAATTGCCTTGCATCTCAGCAATTTAAAAAAAAAATATATATATATATATATATATATATATATATATATATAAAAAACAAAAGATCTGGATCACTGAAGTCTATAATTATACAACTTGACATTTATATATAAAAAAGAAAATATATGTGTGTATATATAATATAAATATGTTTGGTTTGAAATGTTTTGTAAACAATAAATTCAGTTGTCAATGTAATCTTTGAATGATTTTTAAATGTGTGCTTTTAGTATTTCACAATGTACATGTAGAAAAACAGATTTATAATAAGAATTGTGTTCTTCAGAGGCAACACTTTGTGGTGTGTCTCAAGTAAATAACGAAAGCTAGTTAATATGCCTTTTTCCAAAATGAAAATAAAATGTTTATATAAATGGCATTTTAGAGTTCCTGTTATATTATATGGCACTTAACATGCTTTTTGTGCCTTAATGTTTTGGATATTTAAATGTTTTTTTTTTCCCACCCATGTTTTATCATCATTTTTTGAATTGCATGCTAACATTAACAACGCATGGTAATGTCTGAGCAACCCAAAGTGAATTCTGAACCTAAAGGATTACATTTACCAATTATTGCAGGTGGTGACACAGTATTTATTTTTCCAGAGATTGCCCCAAACTATGAGTTTTATAAGAATGCAGATGTCAGACCTCCATTTACTTATGCAACTCTCATAAGGCAGGTAAGTGGAAAATAAATTAACTTTGCCTGATTAGATTAAAATTAATTGCTGCTTAAATTAAGGCAGCGTTGAGAAAGTGTCATCCAGTCTAGTTAGTAAACCATTATTTGATGTAATCTCATTTCAGGCCATCATGGAAGCAGCTGACATGCAGTTAACACTTAATGAAATTTACAGCTGGTTTACACGGACATTTGCCTACTTCAGGCGTAATGCAGCAACTTGGAAGGTAACTTCTTATTCCCTGCTCTTAAGATGTCTTTTAGAGTACCTGAAGATAGTACCAGGAACATTTATTTACTTGACACAAGCAGATTAGTATCTCA
>NC_081202.1:11211343-11213843 GCF_902713425.1 Acipenser ruthenus
GTGGACAGTGGATGAAATGGAATACCAAAAGCGGAGGTCACAGAAGATAACGGGGTATGTGTTACTGTCATTGTGCTCTCCCTGCCTATCTCATAGCGCCATCAACCTGGCGCATCCCATGCTAGTTGCATTTTTCGAAATGGGTTTAATAACTGGAGGTGAAGGCAAAATGTTTCCGAGGACTTGAAATCAAAGCGCTGGAAGAAGTAGATCACATATAGCATTGTTTTGCTGTCTTCCGTTATTGTTCTTATTAAGCTGTGGGGGGATTATGTTTTTTCATAATGCTGACCACAACTACCTTTTCACTGTTGCTTCTGATATTTGAGTTTGTTATTCCTCTTCAGGCCCTCCCCCTTCTCTTGCTCTGCATGGTACCTTACAAATCTATAGTTTTCTAATGCAACACTTACATCAAGTGTTTGGTCTTTAAATAAGTTAATGGTCAGCATGCTACAATTCATTTCGCATCTCTTCCATTCCGTCATCTAATACTGAAGTTGTGTAATCAATTCAACTCTGTTACTTTTTCATTTCTGATATGGTGTTATTATTGTATTTTCAGAAGCCCCACGTTGGTCAAAAACTTGCCAACTAGCCTGGGGTATGGTGCAGCTCTCAATGCAAGCTTACAGGTAAATATGCATTTACTGTATAATATGTTAGGGCTTGTGATGGAATAAGAAATATGTTGCATACTGATATTTTTTCACATTTAAATCACATATTGATTGTTTAAAATAGCACAATCAAGTATTCTAAACTAATGCAATTCAAGCCAGTATTATGTATTAATGGTACAAAAACACATTCCTTTACAAATGAGTGTATATTCTAACACATAATGTGTATTTTCTTATAGTTTGTTCCAAAATCAACATTAGCCAGCGTTTTTATAATACATTTTTTTTAAATTGTTGGTTTTCTGCACTAGGATAAGGATAGTTTGTATTTTGAGACCAGTTCTTTTGAGTTTCCATCTGCCTCCACACATGTGAAAGAAGCGAGAAGGACACCCTGTGGCAGAGACTGGAACCTGTAACTCGGCTTCACATGTTAGATTGATAGCAGCCTCTGCAAATGCAAGTGCATATGCATTAATATTTATCTTAGCTGTCATAAATGATTTCACATCATACTGTTAGTGAGCGAGGTACTCATGGCAAAATACTTTAATTACGGTATATCATGTTTATGCACAAGAGGCAAAATGTCAGGACTTTTTATTTTGAGGTAAAGTTTTGGTCATTTTTAATAGTCATGAAGATGCCTTTTTAAAGTGTAAATTGTAGCTCCTTGAAGTGGAAGAAAATCAACCCAGGAAATGCTACAGGGGTTAAACCACTCAATAGAAACCATAGTTACTATATACAAAAGTTTTTTCCTTTTAGAATCTCTAATGCACTCTATCAATCACCTTGCATCAGAACTTTATTTCTTAATAAAGCAATATATGTATCATAGGAAAGAGTTGAAGATTTATTTATTTATTTATTTATGTATGTATGTATGTATGTATGTATGTATGTATGTATGTATTTATTTATTTATTGATAGTAGTTCCCTAGACATTACATGCCCTCCTTAATTGAGACATAACTGTACTGTATTTAAAGGCCTATTTTAGCTATCTTGCTGGACATGATGGGGACTTTATCAGTTTTTAATTATTTATTTTTAAACACACCAATTAAAATTAAATTCTGTTGTTAAACACCATATACTGTATTTCAATTGCGCATGTATGTTTTGCTGCTTCACAGCGTGGTGTAATGTATTATTTCTTCTTTCCTTTTCGTTAGGCTGCATTAGCAGAAAGTAGTTTACCATTGCTTGGTAACCCAGGCCTGATACACACCAGCTCAAGTGGATTACTGCAGGCAGCCCATGAAGACCTCAATGGTTCACTGGAACACCTTGACAGCAATGGGAATAGCAGTCCAGGCTATTCTCCACAGCCCCACATGTAAGTAAAATCACAATGCTTATATTTCTGTTATATTAAACACTTAAAAAATATAGCACCTAAGGGGGAAATCCTGCGTATCTAGTGTATTAATTTGATACACTTATCAAACAAAAGACAAAGGACCCTATTTTGAAGAAAGATCATTTTTAAAGAGGAATAAAATAGTAACTGCTCCTTTCTGAAACCAACCCTAGGATTACATTTTATTTGTGGCGGTGCGATATTTTATATATATTAGTAACTGTATTTAAACATTGCATACAATGTTTTTATACTGTAACAAAAGTTGTATTCCCCACAGAAAATATGTCCTTGACTGCACACACATTTCAGATCATGGCCCATAGACTCAATTGACTCTTTCCAGTTCAATGCTAGCCAGGTATAACCAAAATGACACTATTAAAAACAAAATGATTTACATACAGATATCATTAATAGATAGGCAGTATGGTCCAGTGGTAGGCAGTGTGGTCCAGTGGTTAAAGAAACAGCCCTGTAACCAGGAGGTCCCCGGTTCAAATCCCACCT